>NC_134483.1:532196398-532283632 GCF_040206685.1 Ascaphus truei
TAATGATCAAATCTCTGTATCCCCCCCCCCATTGTACCACGCTGCGGCATATGCTGGCGCTTTACAAATAAATGATGATCATAATAATATAGGATTCTAGGATTGTGAGGGGGGGGTGGGAATTTAATGGTGTAATCATTCAAAGAACTCATGGCATGGGCATGTTTAATGGGATAAGAGTTTGTGGTTCAGTTGGGATTTATTTTAATAGACCAGCATGGGCGTTTCTCATAGAATAAATTATTAAATATAAAATATAAAATAAGATTGGGGGGGAAAACCAGGAAAATGTAAAAAAGTACTAAAAAATTGTCTAAATTTCAAGCTGTCCGCAGAACCCTGGCACTGAAAAGGTTAACATATCAAAAAGGCCACCGTCCCCGTTTCACTTTCGTCCTTAGCAGGACTGCCCCTTTTATAAAGCTTCCTTAAATTAATAGAATCCACACTACTGTAAAATGGGCAACTTTGGTAATTTCCGTGATTATTTATTAAAATTTTTTTTTAATTATATTTCACAATGATCCATTTTTATTTATGAGAAACATTTTGCCTTTTCCTAATGAGAGAGGCTGTGGGACGATCAAAGGGATTGATATGCCGAGAATATATAATCACCCAGTGAAATGCAGATCACGTAGACGAGATGCGTCCGGAAAACATGCGAAAGGAAAGATGTGAGAGCTTTGCAGGAGCGCAGAATGGTGAAGTCCCAGCGTAGGAGGGGAGACCGGCTGTGGGTGTCCCGCAGGGGGTGAAAGTGTTTGCACAGCGTTGTGTTAGGAAGTGCATTCATTTGATGTTAATTAATCTAGGTTTATATTCTTCCGTTCCGGTTTTGTGCTAAAAGCATATGTATTATGAGGGACCAGCAGTAAAGCAGCGCACTAAAGGGGTTACTGAGTATACAGGCGATCGTCGGTTATCCACCGGAGTCCGTTCTGGAAGCAGCGTTGGGTAGTGAAACCGCTGTAAAGCGAGTCCCATGTTAATCACTGGCGGTGAGCGCTGGATAACGCATTCCGGCGCCGAAAAACGGCCCTTAGGGTGGCATTGTAAAGCGTTGGATATGCCATTCGTTGTAAAGTGAAACGTTGGATAACGAGGACTACCTGTACACACAATGAAGCACACACACACACACACACACATTTGCTGTAGATACAAAGCATGGGGAGAACGTGTTTGGAAGCCCTTGCTGTGATTGACAGCTATACCCCTCATGCCAAGGCGCAGTTTGGGGCTTTACTAAGAGCACAAAGGAACCCACGATACTGCCTGGGAACAGCCATTACAGATTATTTCACCCCTTGGGCAGAGGTTCTCAACCCCTCCCCCCAACCCCTCCCCCCCCCCCCCCCTCTCCCAAGGTCAGTTTTTCAGGATATCCCTGCTTCAGAGAAGGTGGCTCAATCAGTGACCACAGCTGACGATGACAAGGAGATGGTTCACCTCCATTGTGACATCTGATTGCAGGTGACGGCGCTTGGCCAAGGAACACATCTTTTAACCTTTAAGTCAAGATTCAATACAAGGTATGTTGAACGAATACCTCACATAACAGAAACGTATGCCTGCGGGGGGAAAAAACCTAATCCCCACTAATTGTAATATTCCTTCTGATCCCACCAATGTTTTCTATTGTCCTAGATGTGAAGGATATTTGTTGTATATTATCTTACCGTACTGGGGCCAATCAACTCTGGGGTTTCATTAACCACTCATTACTAGCTAGTATATTAGTTTATTTTTTTTATTATTAAAAAAAAAAAGTTTTAACCATTGGGTGTCCGATGATGGTTGTAAGCACCTGCTTCATTTACTTATGCTCAATATATTGATATTCGCTAAAGGGTTAAAATGTCCCATACGAGTCATCGGTCAGCTGACGTTAAGGGGAGTGAGCTGGACCTACATGTACATTGCGACAGCTGTCAAACGGGAGGCTGAGACAGGACCCGCGCGGGTCGCACCCACGAGCAGGCGCCGCAACGCCACGCTCCGAGCACCGTTCTGAAACGCACCGTATGTCCGCAAATATCACACGCTATAAATGTGCACGTTGTGCATGCCGGGGCTTTGCAATGGAAGGCAACCAGTTTGGTATTTGGCTAACCACACAGATATTCGTATACACACGCACAAAAAATGAGGGGTAATATTGGGAGCTAACAGAACACCACAGCTGCTGATAAACCTCCGTCAATCCTCGCTGCGCTTCCCAAAGAAGCGCCCCATAATGCATCACTGCGACGGGACTTTGGGAGGTAGAGTGCTGATTGGTACCTGTGCAGCATCTTTCCTGCTCTAGCTTCCCCAGTTTTTGAAGGGGTGTGCGCACACACACACACACACACACACACACACGAAACCCCTTGACAGTCAGACGTCTGCAACAGAATGCCTCTTGGCAGGAACGAGCGTGAATAAATTGCAGCATCACTAAGACACGCCATTGGCAATAGTAACATGAAGAAAGCCACGGCTGGCGTGTCTCAGGCTGCGAGCGCATGTAGGTGTTTATTGGCAGCGTTTGGAGGTTCTTCTATGGGTAACTGTCAGGATTTCACACACGCACGATGCGCTAAAAGAGCGCGGGGTCTTTGGAGATTTACCAGTGCTGCACGGTGCCTGCTCCAGCTATTGGGATTCTTTTACATACAGCAATTGTATTTGTCCCCAATCTGGGCACCTGAATTGGGATAGAACTCAGTAGCAGTTCTGCCATGTCTCGTTTATAACCAGAACATCCACACCCGACACACAGTATCTACAGTACATACAAGTCTGTTTTATGATCTGTGCACGGCTTCAACAAGCAATGTGGAACTTGCAATCTAGGGGTTTTTTTTTACATTGAAAAATAGTTTTTAAATGTTTCCAAACATTATGCTTTATATCAGTGTTTTTCAACAGGGGATTCCCCTGGGCATCCCTAAAAAGGTTCCCTGCCATTTTTAGGGCATTTGAAAATTGTACAAACTACAGAAGAATTTACAATGTATCTGATCTCAGACGCGCTATTAGAGAGGGTTGGGGTTCCTTACAATGCATCTGATCTCAGACGCGCTATTAGAGAGGGTTGGGGTTCTGAAGAATTTCCCAATTATAGTGTTCCTTAACCAAAATAGGTTAAAAAAAAAAACACTGGCTTTTACTGTATAGTAATTCTTTTTCTTTTTAATGATGCGGCAAATAAGAGAAAATGGGGAGAGGTGTCAAAACTCATTTTTATTTGCACTTCCCTTACATCGCTTAATTTTCGTCTTGTGTTTGCGTCAAGTGTAAGAGCGTTTCCAGTAGGTGACATATGGTTTGCACAAAAAGTTTATGCCTGATTTTGAAACATACGAAGTTTGGAGACCGTGATACCTACATTGCTACCACTGTTTGCCCTGATATATAAACCCATTGGCTTGTAATGTTTGAGATGGAAACAAACAGCGGGCATCAGTTGTTAACTTGCCATCAATACATATAATAGGTATTCTAAATACAGTAATTATCAGAGGCGCATTAAATAAACTATGCGCCTCTGATAATTAAATGGATCGCCACTTTGACGGACTAGGAGACTGTATTTGGAGAGCGGCAAGTTTCATCCAAAGTAATATACATTTTCTTCAGAATTACCCAGCACGGTATGTGTATAGTTGTGTATTTTTTGTTGTTGCCCCTTTTAAAATCGGATCACTTCATACAATAGGTATTCCATATAAATATTTAGCACAAATAATAAGTTTAGGAATTTGATTTCCTGCCCCTCTCAGAAGCTCATCAGGGAGATAGTCACATTCCGAAGATGCCTTCTTCAGTTCAGTCACTTTGTTATTGTTATAAGGCATTCTCCATGAGTACTGTACTGTATCCCACGGGAGCTCAACTCCAGCCCCCCCGCACACCTAACAGGTCAGGTTTTAAGGATATCCTAGCTTCAGCACAGGTGGCTCAGAGTGGCTGAAGCAGGGATACCCTGTAAACCGGACCTGTTGGGGAGGCTTGAGGACTGGAGTTAAGCACCATTGCAGTATCCTACAGCTTGCAACCGTATTCACCAGAGTGGCTAGAAACCAATATGGACAACAATAGGTTGTAATATTTGACCTTTGCTGCAATAATGATCACGGCCAATAAAAATAATAGAACGCATACTTCATGGTTATGTACTATTGTTTGTGAACACAGAGCCGATGCCAGATAAGTGAGCCACCCCTCAGTCTCAAGAGCTCACCATCACATTTGTGGTACATGAAGCACTGGGAGATAGTGACGGGGTTTACACAGGGCACTACCGCACAGAAACTCCCATTGACTTCATAGTGACACGATCGGCACCCTCTCGGTTTAACGAATAACCCCCAATTGATCCTGTAACACAATGTCAAAGGCAAGCAGCGCATCCACTGAAACAAAAACACTGCTAAAATAACAAGCGTCAATTAAAGCTGCAGTTCAGGCAATATCCTGCATGCGTGTTTTTTTAATAAATCAGTTCTGTAGTAAGAAAAAATACTTTTAGCATTTTCTGTTTAAAAAAAAAAAACAACTTTGAAAGACCAATTTTTTTGTATTCTATTTTAACAAGCATGCTTGTTCCTATAGCAACGATTTACATTCCCCAGATCTAAAGATGTCGCCAAACTTCGCCGATCAATAGACGGAGAAAAAATTGACCGGCAGCTATGCAGTTCTATAGGTATGTAGATATTGCCCACATGAAACTATTGAAGTATTAAAAAAAAAAAAAAACCCCCAACGTGAGCTTGAACTGCAGCTTTAAAAGAAACTACAGTAAAATAACATTGTGGTTTGCAGCCCTATACTGGGTTGTAATAGAGTCCTACACACATGAAAAAGAGACCCGCGAGGTTTCCAAATCTCTGTAAACTATAATTTATTCTATGAGAAACTCCCATGCTGGTCTATTAAAAGAAATCCCAACTGAACAACAAACTCTTACCCCATTAAACATGCCCATGCCATGAGTTCTTTAATGGGGTAATCATTCAAATTCCCAACTCCCTCCCCCCCTCACCTAGAATCCTATATTATTATGATCATCGTTTATTTGTAAAGCGTCAGCATATGCCGTTGCGTGGTACAATGGGGGGGATACAGAGATTTGATCATTACAAACGAATAAGGACAGACTGACACAAGGTAATGAGGACCCTGCTTGTGAGAGCTTACAGTCCACAGGGAGTATATATCAGGCTGGAGTATGGTCTAGCCGACAGCCGGTCACATTTAGGTTTGGGGGGAGGGGATAGCGCGGAGATTGGTCCAGCCGTGCAGCTGATAGCAATAGAGTTGGGGGGGGGGGGCGTGTTAGGGGTTGTGCACCAGAAAACTCACATTTTCAAGGAAGCCTTTCAGGGAGTGTTTGAATGTCAGTCTGAAAGCTGGGGGGAGAGTGATGGTGCATGGTAGGGAATTTCAGAGCGTGCACCACGGGAGAAGTCCTGTAGGTGGGAACGAGAGGAGGCAATAAGGCAGGAGGAGAGGTGGATGTCGTAGGCAGAACGTAGGGGGCGTTTGGGGATGAGGGCTGAGAGATGTAAGGGGGGCAGCGTTGTTGAGAGTTTTGTAAGTCAGAGCTAGGTTCGAGGATATGGGAATCCAGTGTAGGGATATGCGAAGTGAGTGAGGTAGAGGAATCTGGCAGCAGCATTTTGGATGGATTAGAGCATACACAGGTAGACAAGGGGAATGCCAACTAGGCGAAGGTTGCAGTAATCAAGGCAGGACCAGAGGAGCGAGTGAATTGGGATTTAAGTTGTCACGAGCAATAAAAAGGCATATCCTGGTTGTATTTCAGAGGTGGAGGTGGTAGGACTTGGTGAATGAATGAGAGGAATGAAGGAGAGATCAGTCAAAGGTGACACCTAGACAGTGGGCTTAGGGCGATGATAATATTGTGGCATTGACTGATTAGGAAGAGTTTGGGTGTCGAAGGGGGTAAGAGTATTAGTTCTGTTGTGGACATGTTAAGCTTCTGGTAATGGTTGGACAATAAGGAGGAGATTGCAGAGAGACAGTTGGTGACATGGGACAAGAGGGGGGGGGGAAGAGAGCTCAATTTGGGTTTCACAGGCATAGACATGATACTGAAAGACCAAAAATTGTATTAGTTCACCAAGAGATGAGGTTTAGAGTGAGAAGAGGACCAAGGACAGAGCGTTGTGGGACCACGAACAGAAAAGAATGGTTGGATAGGTAGGATGTGAATCAGGAGAGGGCTGTGTTACAAAGGCCAATTGAGTGGCGAGTGTGCAGGAGGTGAAGGGTGGGATCAACAATGTCCAAGGAAGCAAATTGATCCAGGAGAATTAGTAATGAGAAGAAACCCTTATACTTGGCTGAGTGGGTCAGGCAAGGAATAGAGTCAAGCAGGGAGTTGGAGGAGGAGTGAGTCAAACGGTTGTATACAAAAGTCGCTCTAGTAGCTTGGAGGAGGAGGGGAGAAGAGAGATAGGACAGTAGCTAGAGAGGGAGGCTCGGTTAAGTGAGGGTTTCTTAAGAATGGGCGTGATGAGTGCATGTTTAAAAGAAGATGGGAATGTGCTGGAGGTAAGATTGAAAAGGTGAGTTAGGGTTGGGCTTAGAGATGTTTAAAATTGGAAGGAGCCTAGAGCATGTGGGTTTCTGTATGTGCGTGTGGCAGTAGGTGGCGTTGAGAGTGTAGAGTGAAGCTAAAGGTTAGAAGGTGATCAGAGAGAGGGAAGAGAGCGTTAGAGAAGTTAGGGACCGAGCAGAAGCGGAAGAAAAACAGGTAAAGAGAGAGTGCAAGAGGGGTATGACATGAAATGTGCAGCATGGGGAGAGTAGTATGCAAACTCCTCCACCCTGTCTATTCCCTGGTCTGAAGGTGTGGCTGAGGGAGAGACCACAGTAGGGGAGCACAGTAGGGCAGACGGTGTCTGCTGGGGTGAGCCAAGTTTCTGTAAAGGCTACAAAGTTTAGAGTTGGAAATGAATAAGTCATGCAATGTAGCAAGTTTATTGCAGACAGATCGTGCATTCCATAGGGCACAAGAAGAGGGGAGGATGTTAGAGTGATTGGAAGTACATGGTGAGGAGACTTTGGAGTAGGGTATGGAACGTGAAAGGATTGGTATGCGATAGGGCCAGGATTAGGGGACATGTCACTACAGAGTACGAGTAGTAGTAAAGAGAGGGAGAGAGAGTAGCACAGGCAGTTGCTGGATTTATTTGAGTGATGGGGATGTGATGTGAGAAGCAGATGGATTTTATGACTGCGATGACCGTAGAGAATGGGAAATTAGGAAGAAGGGTTTAGGGGAGAAAGTGTGCGAGCTAGGGGTAGTGGCAAATGTGCAAGTGAGAGAGTGTAGATAAGGCAGAGCAAGGTAACAGTAGTCCAAAACCGAGAGGGGGCTGAAGTAATTACCATGAAGCTGTAGGGTTTCCAGTTTGAGGTGTTGGCAGGCGCTGTGCACAAATGGCATGCCCACTTTGGCAGTTCCAGGCTGCGCCCAGAGACTGCAGATAGAAAGATTCCACTGGCAGAAATTATACGGTAACGACCGCAGAGCAAGAAACCCCCAGAATTCTATAGGAGTTTAACTCCTATAGTGTCCGTTTCCTGCCCCCTTAGCCCACCCTGGTGTGTGGTGTAGTGTGTGTAGTGTGTGTAGTGTGTGTAGTTTGTGTAGTGTGTGGTGTGATAAATATCATGATTTTTTTCGTCTTTAGTGTTGGCGGTTACAAATTTTTAGACCTCACTAGGGTCTGTGGAAAGCTCCATTTTAATCTCCCAGACACCTAATGTTTTGAATGCTCTTAAACAGAGAATCCGATTTTATAAAAAGATTAAAAAATGTGTTGGGAAAGGAAGAAAGAAAAATCTCTTAACGCAAGTATAAAAAATACAAATACAAAAAGAAGTCCTATGGAGAGCAGCCTATCTGAACTACCCAACCAATAGATGATTAATGCTTGCAACCGGGCTATTCCAAACAAGCACATGTTATTTGAAGAATGAGACTAAGAGGTTTGGCTCCCTAGTTGCTGTTGCAAATCAGGTTTCTCCCGCAGGCGGCTCTACGCCGGAGTTCTTGACATCGCTGTATAATAGTTACAGCACGAGTGTGGAAACACTGTCTTACATAAGACTCGTCGGTGTGACTGACAGCCCGCACGCTGCACCAGAGTTCCCAGTATGGGACTCCATTGTGTATTTCTGTTTACATGTTACGTTAAGTCTCCTTGGCAGCAGTCCATGCGGAGCTGGAAGCGGCCGTAACTTTTGTTCGTCAGGAATGCTACTGCTTCATATTTCACTGGAACGGGCCGCCTGCCAGAAATATCCATCTCCCTCATATCACCGCTGAGACCAGCACCTCGGTCCGAAGTGTGACGCGAGACTACAAACAAAAGTGTCACGCTATCAGTGTCGTGCAGCTTCACACAATGAGACACAACATAACCCGGATGTCACATTTCACCTGTTTCGTCCTGGACTCCCAACCCGCACTAAACAAAAGCATTACTCACAGAATGCCAGGGGAAGAGGTGTGTGTGTGTGTGTGTGTGTGTGTGTGTGTGTGTGTGTGTGTGTGTGTGTGTGTGTGTGTGTGTGTGTGTGTGTGTGTTTTGAAGAAAGTCAATTTTTCTACCTGATTCCAATGCAAAATCCTCCCCAAATTAAAAGCGCTCCCCCTCATTTTCCTGCCGGCCGTTCTCCTGGTCTTCTCTGTTTCCCGATAGAAAACTGCATTAGTCCCGAATTTGCTAACGGGATTAGAGTTTGAATGCAAGAACCGCATGGGAAGCAAGGATACAGGCATCAGACCAGCCAAATACCAAAACTTCCACCACTAGGCACGTCTGCTTAACACTTGCATTGCTTTCCGGCAGTAAAAGGGTTAAAAAATAATAACATCAAAAGAAAAACAAAAACCCACACCCAGCCACAACAGAAAAACCCTGACAGTCACTCTCCTGCCGCACAAGGGAATGCAAAGAATGGTGATCGCAATGGTAGCCGTGAGCATTACCCAATGTAACTTAACCGGAGCCAGCCGCCTCGGAGCAGTCCTGCTGCTGGTGGAAGCGCCAGGCCCCGTCAGACATGCATTTTATCTTTGTACGTTTTGACAAAATAGATTGCCTGTTAGTGAGAAGTGTCCTCGCTGGGCTGTGTGCCAACTGGGAACAATGGCTGGGACAGAAAACCCCGTAGCTTCGCTGCAGTTGTTAGGACTGCAGCGGACACCGCAGCGCTCACTGTTTTTCTGCGGGGCTTGTGGATTGCTGATTTTTAGTATCAGTCCTCATAGTGGGTTATTATACTGCGATAGTGCAGATTGGGGCACTATTACACAGAACTCCCCCCTGGCTTATATGGGCGTGTGTGGGCTATAGCACTCGTCTAGCCCCCATAGATTCAAATTGACAGCTAACAATCAGCACATATAAGGCTGTGTCCATGGAAGGACAGGCAGCGCTGAGCCGTGCGGACGCTCCGCGCTGAGCCCGGCATCCTCAATGAGGATGTCTTGAGAGGGGGCTCCCGCGAGCGTCCGCAGGCGTGCTCAGGAGTTGGGGTTTTCAGCTGAAAACCTCCAATCACAGCAAAGCAGCGTCAACGTCACGGCGCCGTTGACGTCGGTGTGTCGCGGGCTATTGGCCCGGCGATGTCACTGCCCCGCCTCCCCCCGCCCCCCGATCGCGCACGCTGGCTCGCCTGCCGGTCCATGGGATTGCTGCTGACCGGGCAGGCAAGCGTCAGCGTGGAGGAGCGCGGGCTGAGGCTCTATGGACACGGCCTAAATAATATTTGTTGGTCCCCAAAGTAATTTTGGTATTTGGTGGCCGACTCCAGTTCTTTTTCCTCCCTTTTGAATTGCAATATGTTCACTCTGATTCTCACTGGTCTGGTCTTTCTAGCTAACAGACTCCACTCCATGTAATAACGGAGCCTGGAATAATAGAGTCCGGATTTTTCTAAGCTGGCATTACTGCATATACTACCAGGAAAACGACACCGCGCTAAATCTCACGCTCCCTGTGAGCGGGGATGGACCAGCGACTCCAAAAAAAAAAAAAAAAAAAAGAAGATGGGTATAATAAAAGAAAATAACAACCTCAATAGAAAAATAGAGACGTGGGTCTGTATGTACAACACCGTAGTAAGCAACAGGAACCGCTCGTACAACGGTGCATTGTGGATACCCCCAAAACTTTGAAATGAGTTCTAAATCAGCCTGGAACCGCTGACCGCCGGGCCCCCCCCCCCCCCCCCCCGGCCCCTCGAGTCACAGGGTGACGCAGGGGGGGGGGGGGATTCAAATGCAAACAAACAAGCAGTCCGCTCCATGCCGAGAAGTTCCCGCCCACCCGTCCCTTTGTTATGCAAGATACCATGATGGTTGTATGGTTATTATGTTGTATTTTGATGTCCCCTTTAAAAAATAAAATTTTAAAAAATTTAAAAGGGGGGGGGGGAGAAAATAAAGGAAAGACTGATGTCTCGCATGGCTGAGGAGGGCATTGGAAGGAGTGTCGCCGTCGGAGGGGGGGGGGTGTAAGTGCGGGTTAAACTTGCCCGACGGGGGCTCGGAGGTGCAGAAAAGCCTTGTGGTGGCGAGTGGGCGGGGCTCATCTGTGCACGATTCCCTGGGGCCCAGTCTCGCTAAACTGCTGGGTCGGTGGGGGTGCCCGGCTTGGCGGGTCTCGCAGGCCATGGTTTGGGTACCATCAGCCTTTACCCGGGGAGCTAACACGCTGGCAGGGATGGCACTTACCAGGGTTCATTGTGTAAATAAAGCCGCGGCCATTGCACCCCCAGACCTTCGTTGTATATTTATTTATATGTAAGTTGCAGGGGAGGGAGGGGGATCGTCCTCATATCCTCCAAGTTTAGGGGCTCTGATGCACCGCTATGCAAATCTTTGCAGCCCCCTTCACTAAAGCCCAATTCTGCTTCAACAACAGTTGAGATTAGTTGCGATTGACCCAATGACGAACTGTCACAGTGACCAAACTGTAGCTGTATCCCTCACCTCCACTCGCAATATCCCGATACTGCTTTATACCGCATATACACGGTGTGAGCAATAGAATCAAATTCTGCGATCACACCTGTGCTATATTGGAATAGGTTTCAGCACAGTCGCTGCAGCCCCATGGGGGAGGTGGAATGTCCTCCAAGTGCGAAGGCGACCAATATTGTCACACCCTGTAATTAGGACTCGGCGTCACCGAGTGATCTTTTTATATGGTATACATACAAGGACAAAATGAGTAACCAGCCGCCAATGCTAATCAATTAATATTGGAAGAATTCCAGGGCGTGTGTGCACAGATGAGACTAAAATTAGATGGCGGATTTGTGAGGACACTGAGCCCTGCCGGTCCAGAGAAGCACATGGCCGAGAAAAATACAAGGAAGTCATAAAGAAAACAAGTGGCCCGTGTTTGGCTACGTGCCACGTTTCAATGTGGCCAACACCCACGTGAAGCCCAGTGCTTGGGAAGGAATATTTATTCTTCAAGAGTGTTTCTCAACTACATTACAGTCCAGTTATATACACGGCGTACCACGGTGAATAGACCAAAAAGAAAACAGGTTTATTTTTTTCATTTCAATGTTTTTTTCTAATCATTTCAGATCGCAGCAAAATTCAAGAGATCTCCTGAAGTTTTATTTGAAACAAGTTATAAACTTGTACAGGTTTTCCATTATTAAAAAAAAAATCGCAATATGATAGGAAGTGTGCATCTAAATTCTACTCTTTCAATTAATTCTTGACCAGTGTTTTTTCTGCTTTCATGATCTTCCTCTAAAAAACAGGGGAGCGCAAACTTTTGGAGTTGCGCCCCCTGCCTGCTCCCCCTCGCTTCTGTGCCCCCCTCACCTTGCTCAGCGGTGTCAAAAGACACAGCGGGGTCACGTGGCCCCTTTACCATGGAGACGGCAGTGTGAAGTCACTCCGCATGACACGTTGCCATGGCGACGTGTCGCACCAACGCGTCTGAACCCCGGTAAGTTTGTTGCAGAGGCCTCACGCGATCCCGCTGCATTTAATTTTAATGCCTCAGGGAAGAGCGCGGTGCCTCTACAAGCGCCCACTCCCCCCCCCCCCAAAAAAAATCCCCAGGGGGGGGCACGCCCCCCACTTTGCGCGCCACTGCTCTAAAAGATGTAGAATTAACCAAGCCTTGTAGGCTACTAACTTCTATTCTGCGTTCCTTTACAAGAAAGGAACTAGGAGACGCGCAGTAAACCCGCGCTCCCTGGTCCATAGAATCCATCACAAAGAATTCAAGTTAAACAGCTAAGAAAAATAGCCATACGGGTGGTAGTGGCCCAAAACACTTCCAATCTCTTCAAATGAATAGATCTGGGTGCTCAATCTTTACGGTGAACCTTTGATCCCAAAACAGGGTACTTGGAGTATAGTTGAAATAAATGGAAGAGAGACACTCAGGGAAACAGTTGCAATCAGACTTGCTGGAGATTTATTCCATTACTCGGGTAACGTTTTAGGGCCACAGCTTTTTCCGCAGACATGGCCGCCCATCAGATGGGTCATCTATTTATTTTACATAAGACAATAATGACTACACACAGTATGATTAGTGGAGGTACATCTTTGAACGGATGGTCAAGTTTGATTCCAGCACCCAACCACAGCATATGGATTAAGGTGCCTTTTAGTTTAGGCAAGACCAGCAATTACCATCCTATTTAAGGGGTGACAGATTAACGTGTACATTAAAAGCCTGATTGCGTCAGTGAGGCCCATGGAAACGCGTTTCACAAATGTGTTCCAGTTCCCATCAATTGTTCGAACTCTTTTTCCCCCAAGCTTTGTCTACACCTAGAATGCTTTTTATTTTAGAATTGCCAAGTGTCGAACAGTAACGAACCTGTGCAACGCTCAAGAGATTCTGTTAATTGAAGAATATAGAACAAGGTTTTAGAACTATTTTCAGTTGCTACACATGCCCCAATACATTTAATTACGAGTAGGAATTTGAAGAAAAAAAAGTGAACTTGCATTTTTCTATTTTTTATACCATGCTCTTGTCATTTACCAGATCATCCCACAGTCTCATTAAACCTCCCCTACGCCGATATTGCCAAAATATACCAGTTTTCCATTTTTAATCATATAACCTTATTCTAAGACACTACTTTTCATTGTATATGTGGTAGATATCACTGCGTGTGACATAAGGGGCTTTGGTATTCTTGAAGGAAACCAATCTAAAAGAAAGTGACTACTAATCTGGCTCCCAGATGAGCCACGATGGACAGTTGGAATCTGCTGACGGGCATAACCAAAATACACCTCGTCTGAGAATTAAAGCTCTGTGTTTGCTTTGAGTGTCTTATAAATTGGTACAGAACACCCAAATATTTCAATCCTTCCAAATATTTCAAGTATGCCCTTCATATATGCACAAAGATCTAGACTGGTATTATTCAAAAACAACATTTCTGCTAGGGTTTCCCAGTTTATTCTGCAATCGCTTCAAATGAAAAATTCTTTAAGAATTGCAAGTAAATGTGAATTTGAGCCTTTGGGATCAGATATATACAGCAAAATATCTTCGGCATACACAGTTTAGTATGCATATGTATACATTGTATACCCTTGATCTGCATCTCGTCTTATAGCAATAGCTAAGGGTTCAGAGGCTAGAATACAATAAATAGAGGACCAAGGACACCCTTTCCACGTTCCTCTTTGCAGAGAGAGGTAATTACTAGTGATCTCGTTAACAGGGATTCTAGCAGAAGGGTCATTATACAGAACAGAGAGACCGGCTCCATCAAATTCTCTCCAAAACCAAACAATTTAAGAAAACAAAAATGGGATAGTGCAATACAATTCTGTTGAAAGCCTTTTTGGCATCAAGAGATAATGCCATAAAGGTATCAGTCATGCTGCTTGCAGAATAAATAATGTTACCTAATTGCCTTGATGAATCAGAGCTTAATCTTCCTTTTATAAATCTAACTTGGTCAGAGGAGATTATATTTGGAATTACCAATTTTCCTAGCAACTACCTTGGTGTACATTTATTAGAACCAAAGCATTTAAGAAGGTACTCCTTAATGATTTAGAAGTATTTGAAGTATAGGGGTCAAGATGGTTTTTAGTTTTATAAAATGATGTGGAAAAGCCATCAGGTCCATGATCTGTTGAGCATTTTAAAACGGTAATTTCCCTCCTGTTTAGCTTTGTTATTGTCTATTCCAGAGAAGCTTTTGCGTTCATCTAATTTAAACATGTTTACTCTTGCCACAAAATGTGACCAACTGCGCTGTGATGGGTTGAAATTATTACCTGCTAGTCTTCAGTAATATTTTTCCTAAATTCTACAAGGTACTTCTTTTCATAAAACAAATTCATCATTTATTATTGTTTTTTTGCGTGGCTTTTAAAATAATTAAATAGTAAACCTGCCCAATGTATTAATTTCAGAGTAATATTTGGCCTTTAAGGTACATACTGTAGTGCCGACGAGTATTCTAAAACAAATCTGGGGCAATCACCAACAAGACCCAGGTACATGCTGGGTACATGCTGGGTACATGCTGGGTACATGCTGGGTACATGCTGGGTACATGCTGGGTACATGCTGCAACATTTCAGTGACATTTATGCAGACAGACTAATGGCCCATCAGATTAACAGCAGGGGTCCCTGGCAGTCCCATTCAAACTGAATCGGACTGCCAGGGACCCCTGCTGTGTTAATCCGATGGGCCATTAGTCTGTCTGTAGAAATGTGACTGAAATGTTGCAGCATGTACCCAGCATGTACCCAGCATGTACCAGCATGTACCCAGCATGTACCCAGCATGTACCCAGCATGTACCCAGCATGTACCCAGCATGTACCCAGCATGTACCCAGCATGTACCCAGCATGTACCCAGCATGTACCCAGCATGTACCTGGGTCTTGTTGGTGATAGCCCCAGATTTTCCAAGGCAAGTTCAAGGCAAGTTTTAGAATACTCGTCGGCGCACCTGTAGCCAAAACTATAATCAAAATCATCCAAAAAGCTTGGCTCTCCTCTTGCGGGGTTTCTTGGGTAGATCCACTGACACACACAGATTCTAAGAGAGGCTAAAAAGGAAAGAAAACCAAATCTAATGTAAGACCGGAGCATAGAACTATGTAAAACGTTCTGTCTCTGGTTTTAAATATATATTGCCATGCTCAGTAGCACTCCTCTTTGACACTTATACGCATATATATATATGTTGTGGTTATTTTGGGCTTTCAATATGAGCTTATAGGGGTCCTGTATGTTTAACTATGTAAAAGGCCCAGGTGACCAAGCTCCGACAGGCGATTTACTGCAACATTAACCTAAATTAAAATGCTATTGCATATTCATATTGGATTATTTCCCCACGTATACTAGTACAAAGTAAAACTATTTAAATTTGCATATTTCCCCGCTCCATGTATTGTAAAAATGTGTTTTTGGGGGGGGGCGGGGGGGAGGGAGTATAGATCTCGTTCTGATCATGCTGTACTAAAATAACGCTATGCATTGAACAACAGCCATTGTTTTTGTACATTTGTACATAGTTATCTTTGTGAATACAGATTAAACTCAGGGAAACATCCATACATTACGGTTTTAGGTAATCTCATGTGCCCAGATTTATCCAAGCTTCGTGTATCTAGGCCTCTACGACCGCCGTTAACTTCAAATGGTTTGTCCAAATACATTTTTAAAGAAAGGTCGGGGATAAACGTTTCTATGAAATCAATGAGGTCCCCTCCCGTGATGCACTCCAGGCCCATTAACCTCAGGTTATTCCTTCTGTTTCTTGCTGTTCACATAACCCCTAAATAATTAACTATTTGTGCTTTTTTTTTTCAATGTTTGGAGTCAGTCTGTAATTGTAATGTTACAAAAAAAACTCCTAATTTGGAAATGCCCTCTTATTTCCCTGGATGAAGAGGTAAGGGGCCATTACGGTTTCTTTTATTACGTGTCGTCCTGAAAGCACTCAATGTTTGGAACCTTTGGAGGACGAGGCCAAGTCCTTGTCTGGAGGAGAGCGTTTAACTGTGGGACACTTGATCCACTGTTAGCTGTAAATCCCAGCTTATGTTTAGAAGACATTATCTTAATAATGGTCTGCAGGAAATGTTATATTGAAGACCAGGATTAAAAGAAAAATGGATTGCAAGTGGAGAGCCATATGGATCTAGGAGATTAAGCAGCCATCTTTGATCATGCCTAAGAGCGCCCACCAACCGTGAGCCACAAGACACCATCCGAATCTGAAAGACCCTTACAGTCCATGGACATAAACTTCTGGCAGGAAACACGGCCCTGTCTCCATACCATTGTCTGTGGCAGTGGCTTTGTGTTCCAAGTTCACACTGGTCAGACAGAAACTGCCTGAACATTGTTGTCAGACACAATGCCGACAATTGACACAACAAAACGAGGAAGAAAACACACCCTTAGATACGAAGCAGACACGGCAACAAACAGCCCCAAAACCTATTTCTATATTAAGAGAAAAAACACACAGGAACCACGCCCAGCTTGTCTAACTCTCTGGCACGTTCCAATGCATCCGAAGCCGGACATAAGCACCACATGCAAAGCAGACTGTTCAACAAAAGGAATGTCCATCAATGTTCTAGACCTAGACTTAAGCCTGACCCGATTCAAGGAGCAGCAACCCACTACCAGCCTATGTATTGCTACTATTCACTTAATGGTAATCCACTTAATGGACCAATAGCACTGCAGGTTTAAAGCATACCCCTGCTTGAGCACGGGGGGTGGGGGGGGAGGTTCAGTCAAAAATGATTGGGCCGCCTGTGCGAATGAGAGGAGAGCCTTCAAATCTGCACTGTTCGTGTTCCTGGAGGACTGGAGATGGGAACAACTGGCATAGGTGAACCAATAACTTGGGTACAGAGATGGTGAGGGACTGCAACGTCACTCTCGGGTTGCGTTGTGCAAAACCTTTGTGCGCATAGGCAAATCTGGTCACTAATGGAAAGTTGTGAAAATGCCAAATCACGGCAAAAGAAAAAGAGAAAAATCTCCAAGTTCCCCCATATCTTTTAGCATTTAAAGTCACCAACTGCCTCAAAAGGTGCTTAATTTCCCCAATTTGTTACATAAGTGGCAGATATTTAGTAATGTTCAGGGACGTACATATTTATTTTTCTTTCTTTCTCGGACCATGCGAGACTACACCCTTTAATAGTAAAGCCGGCATTCAGATCCAATGCAAACATAAAAAGGCAACCAGGCCAGGTGGAACAAATAAATACATTACAAAAAGACCAACATTACAGGCATTCCAAATGTTAACAACCAAGTCCAGAGATACGCAAAACACAACAAGAAAATGGATTAAACGTGTCCAGCAGCCCGAGCCAAAGCTGGGACTGTGAGGCCCGAGGTCAAGGTGACAAGAGTTTGTATTATCCAAACCCAGTCACTGCTGGGAGGATCAGCCACAGACAGGCGAGGTCAGAAAGGAGACGGCATGTTATTGTATTGGAACCCTGCATTACGTTCAATGCATTTTCGTGTAGTATACATTGGAGTTCTGCCATGTGCCTTTTTTCTGCTGCATCAAAAACAAGTCCTGAGACTTCTGCAAGCCAAACATAATGATGTACACGCGCAGATATTAAACCTCTAAAAACAGGGGTGGGCAACTCCAGTCCTTAAGGGCCACCAACAGGTCCGGTTTTAATGATATCCATGCTTCAGCACAGGTGGCTCTATGAGCCACCTGTGCTGAAGCAGTAATATCCTGAAACCCTGACCTGTTGGTGGCCCTTGAGGACTGGAGTTGTCCACTCCCGCTCTAAAATATACGGTTAAAGATGAAGTTCAAGCAATATCCTACATGTGTGCTTTTTTGTTTTTTTAAATAAATCAGTTCTGTACTTTTAGCATTAAAAAAAAAAAAAGTTTTATGTATTATAATGTAACAATCATTTTTTGTTTCGATAGCAACCATTCACAAAGTCACATCCCCTTCCTCTTCTGAGACAGGCTCTGGCACACCCCTTTTTGAGCCCGGCCCTCTCTCTAGCAGTGCACCAATTGTATCTAGTGACTGCCTGGTCACATGATCTTCCCCACAGAGCTTTGCATCTTTGGTCCTCTTCTACTGCTGGTATTTAGTGATTCCCCGAACCAAAATCTTCGCCGATTGATCACAGGTGAACGGAACGATCGGCAACTTAGCTAATCAATTGTCAGCGTGCAGATTGTATTGATGCACATATTGAAAGGAAATTTTTATATAATTTTTTTTAAACGGCAGTTTGAACTGCAGCTTTTAGACCTTCAAACACTGCACAGTCTACAGATTTTAAATACATAAAAAAAGTACAGTACTTAATTTTCCCCTCAGGAAAAAAAAAACAAAAACACAGTCGCTATCTTCGGATTGCACTGGAAATAAACGTGTTCCATCAAATTAAACGTAACAATAAAAAAAAATAAGCGTGTTTGGCATGGAAGTCCTAGACCAATTTCCCTCCAATGTATGGATCACTATAATGCGAAGATCGCTTTTACAGCGGTGTGGAAGGACCGCTTCAGCGTAGCCTTACAAACAGCCTGGGCCACTTCTATTTCTTCATTCCCGACGCTCTTAAAAAGGGCCCCTCTTACTGGCTCTGCTCTTGGGCGGCTTCATTCTAATTAAAGCTGCAGTTCAGTCTTTTTTTTTTTTTTTTAAATTTATCTTTTTACTTCAATAGTTTCATGTGGGCAATCTCTAATTACCTAAAGAACTGCATAGCTGCCGGTCAATTCGTTCTCTGTCTATTGATCGGCGAAGTTTGGCGACATCTTTAAATACAGTATGGGGAATGTAAATGGTTGCTATAGGAACAAGCATGCTTGTTAAAATAGAATACAAGAAAATTGGTCTTTCAAAGTTTCTTTTTTAAACAGAAAATGCTAAAAGTATTTTTTCTTACTACAGAACTGATTTATTAAAAAAAAAACCACACATGCAGGATATTGCCTGAACTGCAGCTTTAATGTAGTAAGTAACATTTTAATATAAAACCTCACAGCAGCAGCAGCAGCAGCAGCAGCAGCAGCAGCAGCAGCAGCAGCAGCAGCAATCTGCACGGATCAGCATTTTATTTTATTTATTCGCTTTCCAATGTAGTTTTTATTTTTCGAAAACGGAGCGGAAAATAATAATAAAATGTTTAAAAAAAATCAGGGGAGAAGCGTTAAAAACGGAGATCCCTTCCGAGCCCCGTGCCGCCAAAAAAGGTTACCATGGTAACCTCAGGAGAGAGCGGAAACCATGATTTTTAACAACAACAACACCACCACCACAAAGAAACAGCAGGACAAGGTCAGAGGGCAAGACACTAACATTATAGGGGTTAAATGCGTATAGGGTTTCGGAGGGGATTGCTACACTACTTTAAAAGTGTATTGGAAAGTTATGCTGGGGGAAAAAATAAAGGGGAAGATAAAAGGCGACGCCGCTGGTGCAGTATTCTGCGCAGACGTGTAAAAAAATAAATAATAATGATATATCTTCCAAAAAACATTGTACCCTGGCTTTAAAGGAGCTGGTGTGTTGCCGGTATCAGCATTGAAGGGGTTAATTATTCAACCCTGCAGCACTGAAGGGGTTAAATGTGGATAAACATTGCTTTAGACCAGGGGTCTCAAAACGCAGTTCTTCGAGGGCCACCAACAGAGGCCAGCTGTCATGGATATCCCTGCTTCAGCACAGGTGGCTCCATCAGTGGCTCAGTCGCCATCTGTGCTGAAGCAGGGATATCCAGAAAAGCAGGCCTGTTGGTGGCCCATGAGGACTGAGCTTGGGACCCCTGCGTTGGACCTATGTGCCCACGTCCCCCAGATAGGAAAGAAACAGATTAATGCTTCCAAAAGGCACGGTTTGTATTACATATATTTCCTGCCCACGCATATCGTCACCATTAAAAGCCCGAGCGTGGCCAGGCTGGGAAAACGTGTTTATAAAAGGGTGAGACCTTGCATGTGTAATAATAATAATAATAATAATAATAATAATAATAATAATAAATACTGACCAGTCTCTTCAAAGAAGTATCCATTCCTGGACATCGCTGCCGGGGGGCTCTCTGCAGGGAAAGCACAAGAAGGAGGAACAGGTTATTGTGTTATTTGTGTTATTGTGGTGTCATTCTGTCCCCACTGCTGCAAGCTCCGTACTCAATGTGCACCTTCCCTGCGCGGGGAGACACTGCACCCCGTGCGTTGTAATGAGCCGAGGGCGTCTGCAACACGGAGGGGCGCTGTTAAAAAATCACACAAACACTTTAGGACGATTGTGTACATTTGGACAAAGCACTCGACTTTTCCCTTTCAGACATACAGTTCCACAAGTTATTTATTACATGGGGGTCCACGCTTCATTATATACAGCAATTCGACCACCTACACTTTGCCCCTATAACAGAGAGAGAGAGAGAGCGCAAGTGAGACAGAGACAGAGTGAGGGAGAGTGCGAGAGACAGAGAGAGAAAGAAAGGAGAGAGCGCGCAACAGAGAAAGTGCGAGACAGAGACAGACAGACGGAGAGAGAGAGCGAGAGAGAGACACAGAGAGAGGGAGCGCGAGAGAGAGTCACAGAGAGAGAGAGCGCGCGAGAGAGACACAGAGAGAGGGAGTGCGAGAGAGACACAGAGAGAGAGAGAGACAGAGAGAGAGAGAGACAGAGAGAGAAAGAAAGGAGAGAGCGCGAAACAGAGAAAGTGCGAGACAGACAGACAGACGGAGAGAGCGCGCGAGAGAGAGACACAGAGAGAGGGAGCGCGAGAGAGACACAGAGAGAGAGAGCGCGAGAGAGAGTCACAGAGAGAGAGAGAGACACAGAGAGAGAGAGACAGAGAGAGCGCGACACAGAGAGAGAGAGACAGAGAGAGTGAGAGAGAGAGACAGAGAGCCAGACCCCACACACACACACACTTTGATGAATCAGACAGCACTACAAGTTAGAGTAGAGATAGCCCAAGACAAAAACAACGTTTTGGTCGTCTCTGGGGCCTTCCTCTGGGTTACCATTAAAGGTGTGTAATATATAGACAGAGATATACAGACTGTAGTCACCCAGCTGTAAACGAGTACCACAGCCTGGGAAGCTGCCGGCTCCCGGAGGTCACAGGCCAGCCTCGGGTTACCTAGCAACTCCCATAACAACAAACCCTTTCCCTGCGATCGCTAATGGGACTTACTACAAATGTTACATTCAGGGACAATAAGCCATATGTACAGACGCTACGCTGAGACAAACCTCCATACACAAAATAATCTAGTTCTGCGCATTGGGACAGATAGCATGTATATAGGCAGTCTGCACCATGAAATATCCCATAAATGAAAGATCTGTATAAACCAGACGCACACACTCACATGTGCCACGCGCACACACCCACACGCCACACACCACACACCACACACCCACTTTCTCCCATGTCAGAGAGACTTGAAAGCTGCAGCATACTGAATCAGCGAGTACCCGCTGGCTCCTGCTACCTGTGCCAGTATCGGGCCGCAGGACAGGGGTAACATACCCCCTGCAGTCCCTGCACACCCCTGCAGTCCCTGCATGCTCCGCTGTGCACGGCTACATTTTATTGGGAGGTGACGAGCTTCAATTCCCTGAGGGGGTGTGTGGTTACGGGCACGAAATCTCTGCCTCCCAACGGCAGGTCATACAAAACAAAACAAACTTACATGACGGTGAAATTCAGCCCCCACCTCCCAGTAACGACCAGCCCCCAAAAAAATGGCACTGCCGCTCACCCCCTGACTTCCGTCGCCTCTACCACCCCACGTCTTCCAGCAGCAAAGGGGTTAGGTACGTTCCAGAGAAAGCCTGACGCAGGCCTTGTTACAATCATTAGGCCCGAGCACTCAGAAGTTTCTTTACTGCAGGAAACATTGAGACTGGCGTATACAATCTCCAAATACCCCTCTCTGCAAACCTTTCAAAAGGGCCTAGTCCAGGGGTGGCCAATGGCAGGCCTCAAGGGCCACCACCAGGTCAGGTCTTTCGGATATCCCTGCTTCAGCACAGGTGACGCATTCAGCGATTCAGTCAGACTGAGCCACCTGTGCTGAAGCTGGGACCGATTGAGTCACGTGTGCTGAAGCAGGGATATCCTGACCTGTTGGTCGCCCCCTTGAGGACTGGTGTTGGCCGCCCCCTGGCCTGGTTTCTCCATTTGCAAAAAAAAAATTTTTTTTTAAATTGCATTGCCAACTAGCTGCACAAGACGAACAGAATTAACCCTTTCCCTGTAGAGCAAAAAGGTTTACACAGAAACCCTCTCTCCGGGATAATGAGTTGTGCAGATTCAAAGCTTTGCAAGGAACCAACAATTACGGTTTTGGCATTGCATTTATTTTTAATCTTCTGGTTTTCTGCTCGTAATTCAAAGAGAGTTGGGATACAACCTTTGGCAAGCGAGCGGCGTTTTTGATATTTTTTTGACCTTTGGGGTCGATTCTTTTTAGTGGAAAACAAGCGCTGCCTTTTGTTCTCGGCGCCACGCGTTGATTAGCAGACCTGGTCACGCAGTTGTGACAGATACGTCCGTTTGCGGGGATCCTATTATACAACGCTATACAAACAAAAGAGAACCCACATGTTCTAATATTCTTATGTTCAGGCTTGTGCGCCAAAATGCTCTTACAAATACAGCTCTGGGGTCCAAAGAATCACATCGCGTTAAAAGCAGACCGCGTTAGAAATAATGTAAAATTGTATGCATTGACAATAAAGTATTTAAGATACCAATAAATCGTGCTGTAAAGTATTCAGAAATACGAAAAATGGGAGCCACGCTTGCATCGCGTTATAAGCGGATCCGCGTTGTAACGGATCGCGTTATAACGGGGTTAAGCTGTAGTAAGGCCGTCCGTCCGTCCTAAAGCCACCGCGAAGCAAAAAGCAGGTTTCATTTAATTTTTTTTTTACCCCATCAGAAAGTTTGTCAATTGTCAAATCTACAGGTAATTGCTTTAATTTTTCACATTTTGTTTGTAATGTAAATATGATTTTTATTTTTTACTTTGCTTTATAATAGAGCGGATAGTATAAAATTATTATTAACGTGTAAAATTAATTATTTCTTCATTAGGGTGCAAAGAAAGTCAAATCTTTAGTAGCAAGCAGCACAAAATGTCAATGACATAATTGGGAGAGTCGAGGAATCAAGCGATTCAAGAGCCGATAATGTCTGAATGGGCAATACAACATGGCCGCCAGTGTCGATAGAGAGAGATAGAAAGATCTCTGGGAAACCGCACGGTCCAGCTCCAGGAGATCTGCTGACTTCAGAAGGTGATCTTTCTATGGAAGCCAGTTACACCAATGAGATCGTACGCAGCGCAGTACATAGAATTTTGCTGACAGTCCCTGCCCCATGGAGCTTACAATCTAATTTTGCAGCCCGAGGCACAGGGAGATAAGTGGACTTGTCCAATGTCACAGGGAGCAGACACGGGGATTCAAGCGTTCTTCACCCACTTCAAAAGCCACGGACATTACCACGCGCTCCACATTCAACTAGAATAATAGCTCCTCTTACTGCTCAAAAAAAGGATACGTCATGCACATACAATGGGAAGCACCAAGCCCTGGGCTCAGCGTGTATAATTCCTATAACATGGTACAGGCGGTCCTCGGTTATCCAACGGAGTCCGTTCTGGAGGTAGCGTTGGATAGTGAAACCGTTGTAAAGTGAGTCCCATGTTAATCAGTGGCGGTGAGCATCACATAACGCATTGGCCCATAGGGTTGCGTTGTAAAGCGTTGGATATGCCATTCGTTGTAAAGTGAAACGTTGGATTGCGAGGACTACCTGTATAAGATTTTGCGATGAATGGTAACGGAGACCCAAATACACCCCCCCCCCCTGTTTGGGGTTTGCGATGCACGGCCAGCGTGCTTCATCAAAACCAAAAATCAAAGAGGAGGGCTGGATGTTAATTGCAGCTAATGGGCCTTTTGATTGGGAGCCAGTTCTCTGACTCAGCTCGGAGACTATTGTTAAAATCCTGCTGACCTCAAGACGCGAAGACACAATTCCTGGCAAAACCCGTACATGTACAGAAGGGACTAAATTATATTTTGTACTTAAAAAATGCCAAGTCGAGCAGAACAAATGTTTTTAAGTTTTCTGTATATCAATAAAGGGGTCACACTTATGAGACAAAATGGTGAGAAACACAGGGGACGTCACAGAACGCAGCTCGTCACTGTAAAGGAGTAGTGCATACATGGAACAGCTTCCCAACTCAGGAACAAAAACCACAATCAAAGCCTAATATCATGTACGTGACGAGTTACTTAAGTACCCAACTTAAGTTACTTCAATGGCGGCAGCCACGTATGTAGCTCTGACATACCGATATTATAATGCAAAGAGTATAATACATGAGCGGGGGAGGAGAGAGTGGGAAAAGTAACTGCATTATACGAGGCTTAAGAACAAGTGCCACCAACAGGTCAGCTTTTCAGGAAATCCCTGCTTCAGCAGAGGTGTCTCAATCAGTGACTTAAATCATAATGACAGTCACCTGTGCTGACCTGGTGGTAGTACCTCCACCCCCCCACCCGAGGACTGGAGTTGCCCACCGCTGCTTTAGAGAAAAAAAAAAAAAAAGGTAGCCCTGATCCAAAGAGCTGACACTCTAAAAGAGATCATGGAGGGTTCACACAGTTTCAGAGCAAGTAGAAAAAAGGCAAAACCTAGAGATGGGTAAATGGGCATTTTCCCATCAGCTTAAATTCCTATGCAGTCATACCCAGGACTACTCTATACAGCAAAACGAGTTTGCACCGCGGGGTAAAGAAGAGAACAGCAGAAAAACACCCGCGTCTTGCAGTGACTGCATTCCTCACGGAGAGGCTTGGCCCTTTGATATATTTATTAAACTCGTATGCTCGGAGGCTTGTAATAAAAAACTCACCAGCCTACATTTATTCCTGGATTACTGATCAGAGGCTGTACCCCCCAAAAAAAGCAAAACAGAAACACACATTCCCCAGATGCTTGAAAGCTCACAACAGATGAACCGCCACGGGCGTTTAATTAGGGGGATGCCGTCAATGCAGATTCACTTCTCTTCCCCAAACCGCCAGGAACTCAGCCCAGTTCTGAGATTCCCATCTCGGCCGTCGTTAACCAGAAATTGTCCATGTTCAGATGGAGACACCCAGGTTTTAATGGGACCTTCACACAGATACACTGCGCTGTGACTCTTCTGGGGCCATGGTGCCTACACCCGCACGGAGGCTGGGAAGTAAGCGGGCGCTTGCCTGGCCATGGTGGACGGGCCGTGGGGGGGCGGGCGTGCCTGGGGGCATCACGTTTCAACCTCATTGGGTGGACCACTCACGTGCCCGCCCTGTCGCGCCAATAAATCAGTTTAACTGACTTTTTGCGCAACGCGCGTCCCCACCCGCTTCAGCCCGCACGTGCACGCCACGTGCCTTAAGGCAGTCTGATCGCTCAGTGTGCGCACGGTCTGCGGTACAATGGCCCCCGCCTAATGTCCGAGGACGAAGAGTAAATGGGGAAATATTTACACGTTTATCTTGAATGAACATTACTACCTGGCCCCTACCTAAACCCTTGGATGCCAGTGGGGCCTGCGGTGCCTTTGAGCATCGGCCTCATCTCGCAATGCTTGCTGGGAATTGCAGTTCTCCATTTGCAACATAACAAAAACCAGAAACTAATGCAAGAGAGCCTGGGTCAATAGGGCTTCTCTTAACTGGGTAGAGGTAAAGAACAGGGAGAGAAATAAGAAAGATACAGAAGGAAATAGGAACAGAGAGAGGCGAGAAATAGATGAAGAATTTCTTTTTATTGATTTTTTTTTTAAGGAGAGAAATTGAGAAAAATGTGCGAAAAACGAAAAAAATAATAATAAAAAAAACAAACGATGGAGGAAAAAAAAAAAGGCATGTTCACCGTCCATGACTGCGTCGTGCTCTGGCACGTCTGTATCGGTGGATAACGCGCAGTAACGGTACAAAGTATGCACCAATTCGGTATTTAAACTGATCAGCGCTATTACCAAACAACTGACATATTGCAATAGACCATCTCTGCGGAGGTCGTCAGTTTGGGTTAAAAAGCCGTCATTTTCCTTGGCTGGCCCAGACAGATATCCCAGGGGTTCAGAGGGACTCGATTTGGCTCTAATACAAATAGGTGCATTCTCCTTGGGAAGGGATAGGTTACTTCCCGCTGGACACACAGCCATGGAGTCAACAGCGTTTCGATGTCAATAGCTCAGAGATAGATTGGGACTATAGAGGATAGCCTTGACAGAACTATAAGCAGAAGAGTTGGAAAAAGACCCCCCCGACCACCTACCCACTCCCTCCCCCCTCCCTGTGTCTTTTCGTCTTCGGTGTTATTTTTTTTATTTTTCTTAGTTTATTACCTTATTTTTTTGCACCAAGTACTGATTTGTGTAGTTAAACAGTTGGCTCTCCGGGACTCGCCCGGCTGAATAGGGCTCGAAAGGCCGCGCAGTCTCGCTAAGCCTATTCCATATCTACGTAAAATCATTTTTCAATCACACAATGAAATGTACTTTATACTATGTTGTATTCTGTGCCTGTATCAAACAATAAAAACTTTGTTATAAAAAAAAAAAAAAGCCGTCATTTTCATTTACGTCGATTTGCAAACAAAAGCAAAAAACCATAGTGATGTGAGAACGAGGCCAAATGCAAAATTGCCTGCGTCTCCCTTGAAAACTCGCCAAAAAACACCGTTAGAACAAAAATAGTCAAACGTGACCAGTTACAGCTTATGGGATGGAGTCCGGAGGATTCTATAGCAATGGTGCCCGTTATAAAGATGCAAGACAGAAGCATAAACCCCGTGTGGAGAGCTGGCGCAGTCATGAAGTTCGACGCCATTGCTACCCAACACTACGTGCCCACGGCCATAATTATACGCTGTAACCGGGTCGGTTTTCCTGAAAGAGAGAGAAACTCTACTGATATTTTTAGACCTGAAATAATATATACTCTTCTTGGGGGTTATGTATTGTGCGATGTCATGTTTGCACGGGGTCTAAACATCTCCCTTTTTGCTCCATTCACTATTCTAGTCCCCGGGTACTTATTCAGGCCACGAGACGGCCTGTTTTGGTTCCCCCCTTAGAGTCTTGACCCTCTGTTACGCTTACACTCCATGGCCCTTATTCTGTAAGGTGTGATGGTGCAGATAATGTGCAATCGCATGAAAAGCCCTATTAAAGTCAATATGACTTTATGCGACGTCAACTGCACCATCACACCTTACAGAATTAGGAAGGCCCATGTTTATGTTGAGGTTTTACATTTCCTAGTATGCTGCTATTGAATATTTTCCTAGAACAGTATTTTTGTCTTCATTTGACACATCCGGCTGTACCCTCCTACATGGAGGGCTTCTCTGCTTTGCGGGGGGTGTTTAATAACGGTTATTCTGCTTTTCTCCATGGCGAGTTGTCTTTTATTGCCCCTGCATTGCAGGTTAGTAATTGGCACTGACGCTTTAAAAACCGGCGTCGCTGTGAAAACGTGGCTATTTGTCAGCAAACGGACACAGCATAGCAGCAAATAATTACGCACAACAGGATATTCCATGAATGCCGCACACGTGGATGACATATTGCATACAGCATATATAGAGGAGGCCCCTCTGCCCCTAGTACGCTGTGACGTGAGGCGGACCCTATATAATCCTGTTATTATTTGTGACATGCAGAATTTCCATACGCACATTGTAGCTCGAGATGTGGTGCACCAAGCGATTTCCAACCCATCCTGCGCAAATAGATCACCTATTATCAATTACATTCAGCCTGGGACAGGTTCCAAGTAACACTTCCTATTAACGCTCCTTAAATGATGACTTTATGCCACGGTCTGATCCTCTGACATTTAACCCCTTTGTTGCATTCCTCTCTGGCAGTGGCGTCAACTGCAGCAGAGTGCGACAGCAAAGGCGTTCGCTTCGTCTTTCAATGCAGTACAACAGGGGTGGCCAACTCATCAAGGGCCACCAACAGGTTAGGCTTTAAGGATATCCCTGCTTCAGCACAGATGGAAATCAATCAGTGGCTTAGTCATAGACAGCCACCTGTGCTGAAGCTGGGACTGATTGAGCCACCTGTGCTGAAGCAGTTATAGCCTTAAAACCGGACCTGTTGGTAGCCCTTGAGGACCGGAGTTGGCCACTCCTGTGTTTAGTTTACGTTCTACTGCAGATTAGGACCTTTCCTTCCTCTCCTCCCCTCCTCCCCCCCTCCCCCCGGCAGCTGCCCCTCTCCGAGGTTTGCCCATCACTTAATGGTGACAAAATCAGAGCAGAATCCACCTTTTCCTGCAATTTCCTGTCCTGTGGCCCATAGATAAACCTCCGAGAACAGGATTCTGTGAGACTCGGGGGTTACTGAACCATGGCATTTTAAAATGGAAAAATACTGCATTTTAAATAACTGTCCACTGGATGCGAATGCCAAATACAGACGAGAGGCTGCAAGAGCCAGGCTCCAATTCAGCGCGGCGACAGGTCCGGGATTTCCTTCTATTATTTTAAATATGCTGCAAAGATAATCATCAAGAACACATGAAAGTCCTGCACATTCGTGCTTCGTTTCCCCCACAGAGAACTCCTCCCCAGATTCGCGTGGTGGACAACGTGATAATACTTCAATGGCCGCCTGTGCGGCACCTAAACCATCAAAAGCACTGCCCATTACCTACGTGTATATATCAATATGGCGCACAGTCGAAAGACGTTGCAGCCATGGTTAGGAGCTCTTTCCCCCCCGCCCCCTCTGATCAGCAGCTTAATGTCGGCGCGCTGGGGAATACTGTCCCACTCCTCTTACACAGGGAACTAGTGATTAGCAGAAAGGTGAGGGGCGGGCCAGTGCTTACCTGCGCACTGTCGTTAAGCAGCTAACGGAGCAGGGAGAAGCTACGATCGACACCAGCAACATCGTCACTCCCTCTGCACTCAGGGGTGCCAGGTGGCTTCTCCAAAAATACTGGACACAATGGGGAAAGGTGCGATGCGCTCAACACACATACACACCTCTCAGCTCCATGCTGTTTCCTCCTCTCCTTGGCCCCACCCTCGGGCTCCCGACACCTCCTCCTGATTGGCAGCTGCTGCGTAATGCAATCTATCAGGATGTTGGAAGCTGCCCAGCCCCCTAGCAACAGCCTTGCTCTCTCTCTGCTCTGGGGGAAATCCTGTGACCCCCCAAACCGGGCAGGTCACTATATCCAGAGAGGTAATACCAGTATACACATACACGTCCAGTATTACCTCATGTTTTACTGGACAGTGTCCAGTATTTGGACACCTGGCACACCTATCTGCACTGGTTGGTAGCCGCAGGTGAATCCCCGGGGGCTGTCTGTTGCCCACCAATGGGTTAGAGCCGAGGTGGGCAACCCTGTAGCCAATAGCCACAAGTGGCTAATTGGCCATCAAAGTGTGGCTAATTTGAGTTTGCCAAAAAAAAGCTTTAAAAAAAATGTGATATATATATCTGATAAAACTAGCTGCTATTACAACGGACGGTGCACCAGCAATGATTGGGGAAAAAATCAAGATTTGTTTCTCGAATTGTTAATGTCAATTTGGAGGCAGAGATAAGATGCGCATCGAGTACAGATAGTCAGCCAATGTTTCTGCAACTTCGCATTAACTTGTCTTGCATTTTCAATTTGAAGAGTTGTCATCATTTGCGTCTCAAGCAGTTGTAACTGAGTAGTCAAAGTGTACATGTTTTGAATGAACTTGTTCAAACAGTGCGTGTTGTTTTAAATGTTTGTTTAAGTAGCCTTATTTCTCAAATTTTACATGGTGTGGCTATTTTCTCTTCTCATTCGCCACACCTGTGGCTACATTGAAAAATAGGTTGCCCACCTAGGGGTTAGAGAATGTAAAGAACCCATAGGTGACACTACCTATCTTCAGGTGCCAAGTGTGAGAGGGTCTGGTAAACGGCAGTGCAGGATATTAGGGGATTATTTGCAATTATCTGAACATCGAACCATGTAAAATAAAAACTATCTTCCTAATAAAACATGCATAATGTATGTATTCATGTGTGACGGTGTGATCAATTCCTTTTAACCCACTGATAAAAGTAATCAGATCTACACTGAACTGTTATCCGTCTACGGCTGTGCCAATTAGCTGAAGTATCGGAGCTTCAACCAGCAGGAGAGAGCGCGAGAATAGAACCTTTATCCATGTAATGTATAATGGGTACAGGTCATATTTAGTAGGTAAGGGACACAGGAACATGGCACAAGAACGTGTGTGTGTGTGTGTGTGTGTGTGTGTGTGTGTGTGTGTGTGTGTGTGTGTGTGTGTGTGTGTGTGTGTGTGTGTGTGTGTGTGTGTGTGTGTGTGTGTGTGTGTGTGTGTGATTATAAAATGGAATTCTAGTGGTGTACCAATTTCCTTCTACTGTATGTATTATTCCAATTAAGAAAGTCAGGGTATTAGGTTACCACCGGATAAAGAAGGCTGTGAAAGGGCTTGAAGGAGTTAAGTGACTCATGTATCCTGTCATCTACCATAACACTGATCAATGTTATGTCAGACTGCACAGTAGGGTGTCCTTAGCTCCATGAAAAGGGAGGCAGATCCAGTATGGTCTCTGTACACACAGGAAGCCCAAGTACCGCTAATTATATATCCCATGCTGAACAGATAAGGGTGCAGGGCACTTTAACCACTGTGCTGCTGGAGAAGGCTGAAACTAATTGGCTCGGCAACGTGTTGCAGCCCTCTGGCAGCAAACAGGTTAAACGCACAATTCTACAAGCACGTTTCATGAAACCCCAATAAATTAATGCACTTTTATCATCATTTGGAAATATTCAGCATTCACTTTCTAATTTCTCCATGGAAAATGCATAGCACACATCTTACCACTTAGGCCAGGGGTGGGCAACGCCACTCCGCCAAGGCCACCCACAGGTGCCCTGGATACATAAAGGTGGAGCTGTGATCGAAGACTGCAGCCCCTATGCTGAAGCAGGGATATGCTGAAAACCTGTCCTCTTGGTGGCCCTTAAGGACGGGAGTTGCCTACCCCTACACTAAGGGGGCATGTTGGAGTGCGCAGATCCTTCACATGTTAATTAGGGTTTGGGTGTTTTGACACGATTATGTTTCAGGATTAATGTGTAGCCATAAAATATTAACCCATGTGCTGCCCAGTGAACTTGCTACACATTGAAAAATCTAAATCCATTGGTCATTGATCAAAAGAAGAAAAAAAAACTCTACGGTTTGCGGTCTACAGTATCGTTCAGCATTTGAGGGGTTAACAGCACTTCAGTGAAAAAGCGCAGCTCTGAGCTGGTAAACACATATAAATTAAATTTATCTTCCCTACCCAGCCACTGCTGTGATGCATTCATCTCCCTCCCTACCCAGCCACTGCTCTGATACATTCATCTCCCTCCCCACCCAGCCACTGCTAGGATACATTTATCTCCCTCCCTACCCAGCCACTGCTAGGATACATTCATCTCCCTCCCTACCCAGCCACTGCTGATACATTCATCTCCCTCCCTACCCAGCCACTGCTAGGATACATTCATCTCCCTCCCCACCCAGCCACTGCTGTGATGCATTCATCTCCCTCCCTACCCAGCCACTGCTCTGATACATTCATCTCCCTCCCTACCCAGCCACTGCTAGGATACATTCATCTCCCTCCCTACCCAGCCACTGCTGTGATATATTCATCTCCCTCCCTACCCAGCCACTGCTCTGATACATTCATCTCCCTCCCTACCCAGCCACTGCTAGGATACATTCATCTCCCTCCCTACCCAGCCACTGCTCTGATACATTCATCTCCCTCCCTACCCAGCCACTGCTAGGATACATTCATCCCCCTCCCTACCCAGCCACTGCTAGGATACATTCTTCTCCCTCCCTACCCAGCCACTGCTCTGATACATTCATCTCCCTCCCTACCCAGCCACTGCTCTGATACATTCATCTCCCTCCCTACCCAGCCACTGCTAGGATACATTCATCCCCCTCCCTACCCAGCCACTGCTGTGATATATTCATCTCCCTCCCTACCCAGCCACTGCTCTGATACATTCATCTCCCTCCCTACCCAGCCACTGCTAGGATACATTCATCCCCCTCCCTACCCAGCCACTGCTGTGATATATTCATCTCCCTCCCTACCCAGCCACTGCTCTGATACATTCATCTCCCTCCCTATCCAGCCACTGCTAGGATACATTCATCTCCCTCCCTACCCAGCCACTGCTAGGAAACATTCATCTCCCTCCCTACCCAGCCACTGCTCTGATACATTCATCTCCCTCCCCACCCAGCCACTGCTAGGATACATTCATCTCCCTCCCTACCCAGCCACTGCTAGGATACATTCATCCCCCTCCCTACCCAGCCACTGCTCTGATACATTCATCTCCCTCCCTACCCAGCCACTGCTCTGATGCATTCATCTCCCTCCCCACCCAGCCACTGCTCTGATACATTCATCCCCCTCCCTACCCAGCCACTGCTAGGATACATTCATCTCCCTCCCTACCCAGCCACTGCTCTGATGCATTCATCTCCCTCCCCACCCAGCCACTGCTCTGATACATTCATCTCCCTCCCTACCCAGCCACTGCTAGGATACATTCATCTCCCCTCCCTACCCAGCCACTGCTCTGATACATACATCTCCCTCCCTACCCAGCCACTGCTCTGATACATTCATCCCCTCCCCACCCAGCCACTGCTCTGATGCATTGATCTCCCTCCCTACCAAGCCACTGCTAGGATAAATTCATATCCCTCCCTACCCAGCCACTGCTCTCATACATTCATCTCCCTCCCTACCCAGCCACTGCTCTGATACATTCATCCCCCTCCCTACCAAGCCACTGCTCTGATACATTCATCTCCATCCCTACCCAGCCACTGCTAGGATACATTCATCTCCCTCCCTACCAAGCCACTGCTCTGATACATTCATCTCCCTCCCTACCCAGCCACTGCTCTGATACATTCATCCCCCTCCTTACCCAGCCACTGCTAGGATACATTCACCTCCCTACCCAGCCACTGCTAGGAAACATTCATCTCCCCTCCGTACCCAGCCACTACTCTGATACATTTATCTCCCTCCCTACCCAGCCACAGCTAGGATACATTCATCTCCCTCCCTACCCAGCCACTGCTCTGATACATTCATCTCCCTCCCTACCCAGCCACTGCTCTGATACATTCATCTCCCTCCCTACCCAGCCACTGCTCTGATAAATTCATCTCCCTCCCTACCCAGCCACTGCTCTGATACATTCATCTCCCTCCCTACCCAGCCACTGCTAGGATAAATTCATATCCCTCCCTACCCAGCCACTGCTCTGATACATTCATCTCCCTCCCCACCCAGCCACTGCTAGGATACATGCATCCCCTCCCTACCCAGCCACTGCTAGGATACATTCACCTCCCTACCCAGCCACTGCTCTGATACATTCATCTCCCTCCCTACCCAGCCACTGCTCTGATACATTCATCTCCCTCCCTACCCAGCCACTGCTAGGATACATTCATCTCCCTCCCTACCCAGCCACTGCTCTGATACATTAATCTCCCTCCCTACCCAGCCACTGCTCTGATACATTCATCTCCCTCCCCACCCAGCCACTGCTAGGATACATTCATCCCCCTCCCCACCCAGCCACTGCTAGGATACATTCATCTCCCTCCCTACCCAGCCACTGCTCTGATACATTCATCTCCCTCCCCACCCAGCCACTGCTAGGATACATTCATCTCCCTCCCTACCCAGCCACTGCTCTGATGCATTCATCTCCCTCCCCACCCAGCCACTGCTCTGATACATTCATCTCCCTCCCTACCCAGCCACTGCTAGGATACATTCATCTCCCCTCCCTACCCAGCCACTGCTCTGATACATACATCTCCCTCCCTACCCAGCCACTGCTCTGATACATTCATCTCCCTCCCCACCCAGCCACTGCTCTGATACATTCATCTCCCTCCCTACCCAGCCACTGCTCTGATACATTCATCCCCTCCCCACCCAGCCACTGCTCTGATGCATTCATCTCCCTCCCTACCAAGCCACTGCTAGGATAAATTCATATCCCTCCCTACCCAGCCACTGCTCTCATACATTCATCTCCCTCCCTACCCAGCCACTGCTCTGATACATTCATCCCCCTCCCTACCAAGCCACTGCTCTGATACATTCATCTCCATCCCTACCCAGCCACTGCTAGGATACATTCATCTCCCTCCCTACCAAGCCACTGCTCTGATACATTCATCTCCCTCCCTACCCAGCCACTGCTCTGATACATTCATCCCCCTCCTTACCCAGCCACTGCTAGGATACATTCACCTCCCTACCCAGCCACTGCTAGGAAACATTCATCTCCCCTCCGTACCCAGCCACTACTCTGATACATTCATCTCCCTCCCTACCCAGCCACTGCTCTGATACATTCATCTCCCTCCCTACCCAGCCACTGCTCTGATAAATTCATCTCCCTCCCTACCCAGCCACTGCTCTGATACATTCATCTCCCTCCCTACCCAGCCACTGCTAGGATAAATTCATATCCCTCCCTACCCAGCCACTGCTCTGATACATTCATCTCCCTCCCCACCCAGCCACTGCTAGGATACATTCATCCCCTCCCTACCCAGCCACTGCTAGGATACATTCACCTCCCTACCCAGCCACTGCTCTGATACATTCATCTCCCTCCCTACCCAGCCACTGCTCTGATACATTCATCTCCCTCCCTACCCAGCCACTGCTAGGATACATTCATCTCCCTCCCTACCCAGCCACTGCTCTGATACATTAATCTCCCTCCCTACCCAGCCACTGCTCTGATACATTCATCTCCCTCCCCACCCAGCCACTGCTAGGATACATTCATCCCCCTCCCCACCCAGCCACTGCTAGGATACATTCATCTCCCTCCCTACCCAGCCACTGCTCTGATACATTCATCTCCCTCCCCACCCAGCCACTGCTAGGATACATTCATCCCCCTCCCTACCCAGCCACTGCTCTGATACATTCATCTCCCTCCCCACCCAGCCACTGCTCTGATACATTCATCCCCTCCCTACCCAGCCACTGCTCTGATGCATTCATCTCCCTCCCTACCAAGCCACTGCTCTGATACATTCATCTCCCTCCCTACCCAGCCTCTGCTCTGATACATTCATCTCCCTCCCTACCCAGCCACTGCTCTGATACATTCATCTCCCTCCCCACCCAGCCACTGCTCTGATACATTCATCTCCCTCCCTACCCAGCCACTGCTCTGATACATTCATCTCCCTCCCTACCCAGCCACTGCTCTGATACATTCATCTCCCTCCCTACCCAGCCACTGCTAGGATACATACATCTCCCTCCCTACCCAGCCACTGCTCTGATACATTCATCTCTCCTCGCTACCCAGCCACTGCTCTGATACATTCATCTCACTCCCCACCCAGCCACTGCTGATACATTCATCTCCCTCCCTACCCAGCCACTGCTAGGATACATTCATCTCCCTCCCTACCCAGCCACTGCTAGGATACATTCATCTCCCTCCCTACCCAGCCACTGCTCTGATACATTCATCTCCCTCCCTACCCAGCCACTGCTCTGATACATTCATCTCCCTCCCTACCCAGCCACTGCTAGGAAACATTCATCTCCCTCCCTACCCAGCCACTGCTCTGATACATTCATCTCCCTCCCTACCCAGCCACTGCTAGGATACATTCATCTCCCTCCCTACCCAGCCACTGCTCTGATACATTCATCTCCCCTCCCTACCCAGCCACTGCTCTGATACATTCATTCCCTCCCTACCCAGCCACTGCTCTGATGCATTCATCTCCCTCCCTACCCAGCCACTGCTAGGATACATTCATCCCCTCCCTACCCAGCCACTGCTCTGATACATTCATCTCCCTCCCCACCCAGCCACTGCTCTGATACATTCATCTCCCTCCCTACCCAGCCACTGCTAGGATACATTCATCTCCCCTCCTTACCCAGCCACTGCGCTGATACATTCATCTCCCTCCCTACCCAGCCACTGCACTGATACATTCATCTCCCTCCCTACCCAGCCACTGCTCTGATACATTCATCTCCCCTCCCTACCCAGCCACTGCTCTGATACATTCATCTCACTCCCTACCCAGCCACTGCTCTGATACATTCATCTCCCTCCCGACCCAGCCACTGCTGATACATTCATCTCCCTCCCTACCCAGCCACTGCTAGGATACATTCATCTCCATCCCTACCCAGCCACTGCTCTGATACATTCATCTCCCTCCCCACCCAGCCACTGCTCTGATACATTCATCTCCCTCCCTACCCAGCCACTGCTCTGATACATTCATCTCCCTCCCCACCCAGCCACTGCTCTGATACATTCATCTCCCTCCCTACCCAGCCACTGCTCTGATACATTCATCTCCCTCCCTACCCAGCCACTGCTCTGATACATTCATCTCCCTCCCTACCCAGCCACTGCTAGGATACATACATCTCCCTCCCTACCCAGCCACTGCTCTGATACATTCATCTCTCCTCGCTACCCAGCCACTGCTCTGATACATTCATCTCACTCCCCACCCAGCCACTGCTGATACATTCATCTCCCTCCCTACCCAGCCACTGCTAGGATACATTCATCTCCCTCCCTACCCAGCCACTGCTAGGATACATTCATCTCCCTCCCTACCCAGCCACTGCTCTGATACATTCATCTCCCTCCCTACCCAGCCACTGCTCTGATACATTCATCTCCCTCCCTACCCAGCCACTGCTAGGAAACATTCATCTCCCTCCCTACCCAGCCACTGCTCTGATACATTCATCTCCCTCCCTACCCAGCCACTGCTAGGATACATTCATCTCCCTCCCTACCCAGCCACTGCTCTGATACATTCATCTCCCCTCCCTACCCAGCCACTGCTCTGATACATTCATTCCCTCCCTACCCAGCCACTGCTCTGATGCATTCATCTCCCTCCCTACCCAGCCACTGCTAGGATACATTCATCCCCTCCCTACCCAGCCACTGCTCTGATACATTCATCTCCCTCCCCACCCAGCCACTGCTCTGATACATTCATCTCCCTCCCTACCCAGCCACTGCTAGGATACATTCATCTCCCCTCCTTACCCAGCCACTGCGCTGATACATTCATCTCCCTCCCTACCCAGCCACTGCACTGATACATTCATCTCCCTCCCTACCCAGCCACTGCTCTGATACATTCATCTCCCCTCCCTACCCAGCCACTGCTCTGATACATTCATCTCCCTCCCTACCCAGCCACTGCTCTGATACATTCATCTCCCTCCCGACCCAGCCACTGCTGATACATTCATCTCCCTCCCTACCCAGCCACTGCTAGGATACATTCATCTCCATCCCTACCCAGCCACTGCTCTGATACATTCATCTCCCTCCCCACCCAGCCACTGCTCTGATGCATTCATCTCCCTCCCCACCCAGCCACTGCTAGGATACATTCATCTCCCTCCCCACCCAGCCACTGCTCTGATACATTCATCTCCCTCCCCACCTAGCCACTGCTCTGATACATTCATCTCCCTCCCTACCCAGCCACTGCTCTGATACATTCATCTCCCTCCCCACCCAGCCACTTCTCTGATACATTCATCTCCCTCCCCACCCAGCCACTGCTAGGATACATTCATCTCCCTCCCTACCCAGCCACTGCTCTGATGCATTCATCTCCCTCCCTACCCAGCCACTGCTCTGATACATTCATACCCTCCCTACCCAGCCACTGCTAGGAAACATTCATCCCCCTCCCTACCCAGCCACTGCTAGGATACATTCATCTCCCTCCCTACCCAGCCACTGCTCTGATACATTCATCTCCCTCCCTACCCAGCCACTGCTCTGATACATTCATCTCTCTCCCTACCCAGCCACTGCTCTGATACATTCATCTCCCTCCCTACCCAGCCACTGCTCTGATACATTCATCTCCCTCCCTACCCAGCCACTGCTCTGATACATTCATCTCCCTCCCTACCCAGCCACTGCTAGGATACATTCATCTCCCTCCCTACCCAGCCACTGCTAGGATACATTCATCCCCCTCCCTACCCAGCCACTGCTCTGATACATTCATCTCCCTCCCTACCCAGCCACTGCTCTGATACATTCATCTCCCTCCCTACCCAGCCACTGCTCTGATACATTCATCCCCCTCCCTACCCAGCCACTGCTGTGATATATTCATCTCCCTCCCCACCCAGCCACTGCTCTGATACATTCATCTCCCTCCCTACCCAGCCACTGCTAGGATACATTCATCCCCCTCCCTACCCAGCCACTGCTCTGATACATTCATCTCCCTCCCCACCCAGCCACTGCTCTGATACATTCATCTCCCTCCCTACCCAGCCACTGCTCTGATACATTCATCTCCCTCCCTACCCAGCCACTGCTAGGATACATTCATCTCCCTCCCTACCCAGCCACTGCTAGGATACATTCATCTCCCTCCCTACCCAGCCACTGCTGTGATATATTCATCTCCCTCCCCACCCAGCCACTGCTCTGATACTTTAATCCCCCTCCCTACCCAGCCACTACTCTGATACATTCATCTCCCTCCCTACCCAGCCACTGCTAGGATACATTCATCTCCCTCCCTACCCAGCCACTGCTCTGATACATTCATCTCCCTCCCTACCCAGCCACTGCTCTGATACATTCATCTCCCTCCCTACCCAGCCACTGCTGTGATATATTCATCTCCCTCCCTACCCAGCCACTGCTCTGATACATTCATCTCCCTCCCTACCCAGCCACTGCTCTGATACATTCATCTCCCTCCCTACCCAGACACTGCTCTGATACATTCATCCCCCTCCCTACCCAGCCACTGCTGTGATATATTCATCTCCCTCCCCACCCAGCCACTGCTCTGATACATTCATCTCCCTCCCTACCCAGCCACTGCTAGGATACATTCATCTCCCTCCCTACCCAGCCACTGCTCTGATACATTCATCTCCCTCCCCACCCAGCCACTGCTCTGATACATTCATCTCCCTCCCTACCCAGCCACTGCTGTGATATATTCATCTCCCTCCCTACCCAGCCACTGCTGTGATATATTCATCTCCCTCCCTACCCAGCCACTGCTCTGATACATTCATCTCCCTCCCTACCCAGCCACTGCTCTGATACATTCATCTCCCTCCCTACCCAGCCACTGCTCTGATACATTCATCTCCCTCCCTACCCAGCCACTGCTAGGATAAATTCATATCCCTCCCTACCCAGCCACTGCTCTGATACATTCATCTCCCTCCCTACCCAGCCACTGCTAGGATACATTCATCTCCCTCCCTACCCAGCCACTGCTCTGATACATTCATCTCCCTCCCTACCCAGCCACTGCTGTGATATATTCATCTCCCTCCCTACCCAGCCACTGCTGTGATATATTCATCTCCCTCCCTACCCAGCCACTGCTCTGATGCATTCATCTCCCTCCCTATCCAGCCACTGCTCTGATACATTCATCTCCCTCCCTACCCAGCCACTGCTCTGATGCATTCATCTCCCTCCCTACCCTGCCACTGCTAGGATAAATTCATATCCCTCCCTACCCAGCCACTGCTCTGATACATTCATCTCCCTCCCTACCCAGCCACTGCTCTGATACATTCATCTCCCTCCCTACCCAGCCACTGCTAGGATACATTCATCCCCTCCCTACCCAGCCACTGCTAGGATACATTCACCTCCCTACCCAGCCACTGCTATGATAAATTCATATCCCTCCCTACCCAGCCACTGCTCTGATACATTCATCTCCCTCCCTACCCAGCCACTGCTGTGATATATTCATCTCCCTCCCCACCCAGCCACTGCTCTGATACATTCATCTCCCTCCCTACCCAGCCACTGCTCTGATACATTCATCTCCCTCCCTACCCAGCCACTGCTAGGATACATTCATCTCCCTCCCTACCAAGCCACTGCTCTGATACATTCATCTCCCTCCCTACCCAGCCACTGCTCTGATACATTCATCTCCCTCCCCACCCAGCCACTGCTCTGATACATTCATCTCCCTCCCTACCAAGCCACTGCTCTGATACATTCATCTCCCTCCCCACCCAGCCACTGCTCTGATACATTCATCTCCCTCCCTACCCAGCCACTGCTCTGATACATTCATCTCCCTCCCTACCCAGCCACTGCTCTGATACATTCATCTCCCTCCCTACCCAGCCACTGCTGTGATATATTCATCTCCCTCCCTACCCAGCCACTGCTCTGATACATTCATCTCCCTCCCTACCCAGCCACTGCTCTGATACATTCATCCCCCTCCCTACCCAGCCACTGCTGTGATATATTCATCTCCCTCCCCACCCAGCCACTGCTCTGATACATTCATCTCCCTCCCTACCCAGCCACTGCTCTGATACATTCATCTCCCTCCCTACCCAGCCACTGCTCTGATACATTCATCCCCCTCCCTACCCAGCCACTGCTGTGATATATTCATCTCCCTCCCCACCCAGCCACTGCTCTGATACATTCATCTCCCTCCCTACCAAGCCACTGCTAGGATAAATTCATATCCCTCCCTACCCAGCCACTGCTAGGATACATTCATCCCCTCCCTACCCAGCCACTGCTAGCATACATTCACCTCCCTACCCAGCCACTGCTATGATAAATTCATATCCCTCCCTACCCAGCCACTGCTCTGATACATTCATCTCCCTCCCTACCCAGCCACTGCTCTGATACATTCATCTCCCTCCCTACCCAGCCACTGCTAGGAAACATTCATCTCCCCTCCCTATCCAGCCACTGCTCTGATGCATTCATCTCCCTCCCTACCCAGCCACTGCTCTGATACATTCATCTCCCTCCCTACCCAGCCACTGCTTTGATACATTCATCTCCCTCCCCACCCAGCCACTGCTCTGATGCATTCATCTCCCTCCCTACCCAGCCACTGCTCTGATACATTCATCTCCCTCCCTACCCAGCCACTGCTCTGATACATTCATCTCCCTCCCTACCCAGCCACTGCTAGGATACATTCATCTCCCTCCCCACCCAGCCACTGCTCTGATACATTCATCTCCCTCCCTACCCAGCCACTGCTCTGATGCATTCATCTACCTCCCTACCCAGCCACTGCTCTGATACATTCATCTCCCTCCCTACCCAGCCACTGCTCTGATACATTCATCTCCCTCCCTACCCAGCCACTGCTCTGATGCATTCATCTCCCTCCCTACCCAGCCACTGCTCTGATACATTCATCTCCCTCCCTACCCAGCCACTGCTAGGATACATTCATCTCCCTCCCCACCCAGCCACTGCTCTGATACATTCATCTCCCTCCCTACCCAGCCACTGCTAGGATAAATTCATATCCCTCCCTACCCAGCCACTGCTCTGATACATTCATCTCCCTCCCCACCCAGCCACTGATAGGATACATTCATCCCCTCCCTACCCAGCCACTGCTAGGATACATTCACCTCCCTACCCAGCCACTGCTAGGATACATTCATCTCCTTCCTTACCCAGCCACTGCTCTGATACATTCATCTCCCTCCCTACCCAGCCACTGCTCTGATACATTCATCTCCCTCCCTACCCAGCCACTGCTCTGATACATTCATCTCCCTCCCTACCCAGCCACTGCTAGGATACATTCATCTCCCTCCCTACCCAGCAACTGCTCTGATACATTCATCTCCCTCCCTACCCAGCCACTGCTCTGATACATTCATCTCCCTCCCTACCCAGCCACTGCTCTGATACATTCATCTCCCTCCCCACCCAGCCACTGCTAGGATACATTCATCCCCCTCCCTACCCAGCCACTGCTCTGATACATTCATCTCCCTCCCCACCCAGCCACTGCTCTGATACATTCATCCCCTTCCTACCCAGCTACTGCTCTGATGCATTCATCTCCCTCCCTACCAAGCCACTGCTAGGATAAATTCATATCCCTCCCTACCCAGCCAGTGCTCTGATACATTCATCTCCCTCCCTACCCAGCCACTGCTCTGATACATTCATCTCCCTCCCTACCCAGCCACTGCTAGGATACATTCATCTCCCTCCTTACCCAGACACTGCTCTGATACATTCATCTCCCTCCCTACCCAGCCACTGCTCTGATACATTCATCTCCCCTCCCTACCCAGCCACTGCTCTGATACATTCATCTCCCTCCCTACCCAGCCACTGCTAGGATACATTCATCTCCCTCCCTACCCAGCCACTGCTCTGATACATTCATCTCCCTCCCTACCCAGCCACTGCTCTGATACATTCATCTCCCCTCCCTACCCAGCCACTGCTCTGATACATTCATTCCCTCCCTACCCAGCCACTGCTCTGATAAATTCATCTCCCTCCCCACCCAGCCACTGCTCTGATACATTCATCTCCCTCCCCACCCAGCCACTGCTAGGATACATTCATCTCCCCTCCTTACCCAGCCACTGCTAGGATACATTCATCTCCCCTCCTTACCCAGCCACTGCGCTGATACATTCATCTCCCTCCCTATCCAGCCACTGCACTGATGCATTCATCTCCCTCCCACCCAGCCACTGCTAGGATACATTCATCTCCCTCCCCACCCAGCCACTGCTCTGATACATTCATCTCCCTCCCCAACCAGCCACTGCTAGGATACATTCATCTCCCTCCCCACCCAGCCACTGCTCTGATGCATTCATCCCCTCCCTACCCAGCCACTGCTAGGAAACATTCATCCCCCTCCCTACCCAGCCACTGCTCTGATACATTCATCTCCCTCCCTACCCAGCCACTGCTCTGATACATTCATCTCCCTCCCCACCCAGCCACTGCTCTGATGCATTCATCTCCCTCCCTACCCAGCCACTGCTCTGATACATTCATCTCCCTCCCTACCCAGCCACTGCTAGGAAACATTCATCCCCCTCCCTACCCAGCCACTGCTCTGATACATTCATCTCCCTCCCTACCCAGCCACTGCTCTGATACATTCATCTCCCTCCCTACCCAGCCACTGCTCTGATACATTCATCTCCCTCCCTACCCAGCCACTGCTAGGAAACATTCATCTCCCCTCCCTATCCAGCCACTGCTCTGATGCATTCATCTCCCTCCCTACCCAGCCACTGCTCTGATACATTCATCTCCCTCCCTACCCAGCCACTGCTTTGATACATTCATCTCCCTCCCCACCCAGCCACTGCTCTGATGCATTCATCTCCCTCCCTACCCAGCCACTGCTCTGATACATTCATCTCCCTCCCTACCCAGCCACTGCTCTGATACATTCATCTCCCTCCCTACCCAGCCACTGCTAGGATACATTCATCTCCCTCCCCACCCAGCCACTGCTCTGATACATTCATCTCCCTCCCTACCCAGCCACTGCTCTGATGCATTCATCTACCTCCCTACCCAGCCACTGCTCTGATACATTCATCTCCCTCCCTACCCAGCCACTGCTCTGATACATTCATCTCCCTCCCTACCCAGCCACTGCTCTGATGCATTCATCTCCCTCCCTACCCAGCCACTGCTCTGATACATTCATCTCCCTCCCTACCCAGCCACTGCTAGGATACATTCATCTCCCTCCCCACCCAGCCACTGCTCTGATACATTCATCTCCCTCCCTACCCAGCCACTGCTAGGATAAATTCATATCCCTCCCTACCCAGCCACTGCTCTGATACATTCATCTCCCTCCCCACCCAGCCACTGATAGGATACATTCATCCCCTCCCTACCCAGCCACTGCTAGGATACATTCACCTCCCTACCCAGCCACTGCTAGGATACATTCATCTCCTTCCTTACCCAGCCACTGCTCTGATACATTCATCTCCCTCCCTACCCAGCCACTGCTCTGATACATTCATCTCCCTCCCTACCCAGCCACTGCTCTGATACATTCATCTCCCTCCCTACCCAGCCACTGCTAGGATACATTCATCTCCCTCCCTACCCAGCAACTGCTCTGATACATTCATCTCCCTCCCTACCCAGCCACTGCTCTGATACATTCATCTCCCTCCCTACCCAGCCACTGCTCTGATACATTCATCTCCCTCCCCACCCAGCCACTGCTAGGATACATTCATCCCCCTCCCTACCCAGCCACTGCTCTGATACATTCATCTCCCTCCCCACCCAGCCACTGCTCTGATACATTCATCCCCTTCCTACCCAGCTACTGCTCTGATGCATTCATCTCCCTCCCTACCAAGCCACTGCTAGGATAAATTCATATCCCTCCCTACCCAGCCAGTGCTCTGATACATTCATCTCCCTCCCTACCCAGCCACTGCTCTGATACATTCATCTCCCTCCCTACCCAGCCACTGCTAGGATACATTCATCTCCCTCCTTACCCAGACACTGCTCTGATACATTCATCTCCCTCCCTACCCAGCCACTGCTCTGATACATTCATCTCCCCTCCCTACCCAGCCACTGCTCTGATACATTCATCTCCCTCCCTACCCAGCCACTGCTAGGATACATTCATCTCCCTCCCTACCCAGCCACTGCTCTGATACATTCATCTCCCTCCCTACCCAGCCACTGCTCTGATACATTCATCTCCCCTCCCTACCCAGCCACTGCTCTGATACATTCATTCCCTCCCTACCCAGCCACTGCTCTGATAAATTCATCTCCCTCCCCACCCAGCCACTGCTCTGATACATTCATCTCCCTCCCCACCCAGCCACTGCTAGGATACATTCATCTCCCCTCCTTACCCAGCCACTGCTAGGATACATTCATCTCCCCTCCTTACCCAGCCACTGCGCTGATACATTCATCTCCCTCCCTATCCAGCCACTGCACTGATGCATTCATCTCCCTCCCACCCAGCCACTGCTAGGATACATTCATCTCCCTCCCCACCCAGCCACTGCTCTGATACATTCATCTCCCTCCCCAACCAGCCACTGCTAGGATACATTCATCTCCCTCCCCACCCAGCCACTGCTCTGATGCATTCATCCCCTCCCTACCCAGCCACTGCTAGGAAACATTCATCCCCCTCCCTACCCAGCCACTGCTCTGATACATTCATCTCCCTCCCTACCCAGCCACTGCTCTGATACATTCATCTCCCTCCCCACCCAGCCACTGCTCTGATGCATTCATCTCCCTCCCTACCCAGCCACTGCTCTGATACATTCATCTCCCTCCCTACCCAGCCACTGCTAGGAAACATTCATCCCCCTCCCTACCCAGCCACTGCTCTGATACATTCATCTCCCTCCCTACCCAGCCACTGCTCTGATACATTCATCTCCCTCCCCACCCAGCCACTGCTCTGATGCATTCATCTCCCTCCCCACCCAGCCACTGCTAGCATACATTCATCTCCCTCCCCACCCAGCCACTGCTCTGATACATTCATCTCCCTCCCCACCCAGCCACTGCTCTGATGCATTCATCTCCCTCCCTACCCAGCCACTGCTAGGATACATTCATCTCCCTCCCTACCCAGCCACTGCTCTGATACATTCATCTCCCTCCCCACCCAGCCACTGCTCTGATACATTCATCTCCCTCCCTACCCAGCCACTGCTCTGATACATTCATCTCCGTCCCTACCCAGCCACTGCTCTGATACATTCATCTCCCCTCCCTACCCAGCCACTGCTAGGATACATTCATCTCCCTCCCTACCCAGCCACTGCTCTGATACATTCATCTCCCTCCCTACCCAGCCACTGCTATGATACATTCATCTCCCTCCCTACCCAGCCACTGCTCTGATACATTCATCTCCCTCCCTACCCAGCCACTGCTCTGATGCATTCATCTCCCTCCCTACCCAGCCACTGCTCTGATACATTCATCTCCCTCCCTACCCAGCCACTGCTCTGATACATTCATCTCCCCTCCCTACCCAGCCACTGCTAGGATACATTCATCTCCCTCCCTACCCAGCCACTGCTCTGATGCATTCATCTCCCTCCCTACCCAGCCACTGCTCTGATACATTCATCTCCCTCCCTACCCAGCCACTGCTCTGATACATTCATCTCCCTCCCCACCCAGCCACTGCTCTGATACATTCATATCCCTCCCTACCCAGCCATTGCTCTGATACATTCATCTCCCTCCCTACCCAGCCACTGCTAGGATACATTCATCTCCCTCCCTACCCAGCCACTGCTCTGATGCATTCATCTCCCTCCCTACCCAGCCACTGCTCTGATACATTCATCTCCCTCCCCACCCAGCCACTGCTCTGATGCATTCATCTCCCTCCCCACCCAGCCACTGCTCTGATACATTCATCTCCCTCCCTACCCAGCCACTGCTAGGATACATTCATCTCCCTCCCTACCCAGCCACTGCTCTGATACATTCATCTCCCTCCCTACCCAGCCACTGCTCTGATACATTCATCCCCCTCCCTACCCAGCCACTGCTCTGATACATTCATCTCCCTCCCTACCCAGCCACTGCTCTGATACATTCATCTCCCTCCCTACCCAGCCACTGCTGATACATTCATCTCCCTCCCTACCCAGCCACTGCTCTGATACATTCATCTCCCTCCCCACCCAGCCACTGCTCTGATACATTCATCTCCCTCCCTACCCAGCCACTGCTCTGATACATTCATCTCCCTCCCTACCCAGCCACTGCTGATACATTCATCTCCCTCCCTACCCAGCTACTGCTCTGATACATTCATCTCCCCTCCCTACCCAGCCACTGCTCTGATACATTCATCTCCCTCCCTACCCAGCCACTGCTCTGATACATTCATCTCCCTCCCTACCCAGCCACTGCTAGGATAAATTCATATCCCTCCCCACCCAGCCACTGCTAGGATACATTCCTCTCCCCTCCCCACCCAGCCACTGCTAGGATACATTCATCTCCCCTCCCTACCCAGCCACTGCTAGGATAAATTCATATCCCTCCCCACCCAGCCACTGCTAGGATACATTCATCTCCCTCCCTACCCAGCCACTGCTCTGATACATTCATCTCCCTCCCCACCCAGCCACTGCTCTGATGCATTCATCTCCCTCCCTACCCAGCCATTGCTCTGATACATTCATCTCCCTCCCTACCCAGCCACTGCTCTGATACATTCATCTCTCCTCCCTACCCAGCCACTGCTCTGATACATTCATCTCCCTCCCCACCCAGCCACTGCTCTGATGCATTCATCTCCCTCCCTACCCAGCCACTGCTAGGATACATTCATTTCCCTACCCAGCCACTGCTCTGATGCATTCATCTCCCTCCCCACCCAGCCACTGCTAGGATACATTCATCTCCCTCCCTACCCAACCACTGCTCTGATGCATTCATCTCCCTCCCTACCCAGCCACTGCTCTGATGCATTCATCCCCCTCCCTACCCAGCCACTGCTCTGATACATTCATCTCCCTCCCTACCCAGCCACTGCTCTGATACATTCATCTCCCTCCCTACCCAGCCACTGCTCTGATACTTTCATCTCCCTCCCTACCCAGCCACTGCTCTGATACATTCATCTCCCTCCCTACCCAGCCACTGCTCTGATACATTCATCTCTCCTCCCTACCCAGCCACTGCTCTGATGCATTCATCTCCCTCCCCACCCAGCCACTGCTAGGATACATTCATCTCCCTCCCTACCCAGCCACTGCTCTGATACATTCATCTCCCTCCCCACCCAGCCACTGCTCTCATACATTCATCTCCCTCCCTACCCAGCCACTGCTCTGATACATTCATCTCCCTCCCTACCCAGCCACTGCTAGGATACATTCATCTCCCTCCCTACCCAGCCACTGCTCTGATACATTCATCTCCCTCCCTACCCAGCCACTGCTCTGATACATTCATCTCCCTCCCTACCCAGCCACTGCTAGGATACATTCATCTCCCTCCCTACCCAGCCACTGCTCTGATACATTCATCTCCCTCCCTACCCAGCCACTGCTCTGATACATTCATCTCCCTCCCCACCCAGCCACTGCTCTGATACATTCATCCCCCTCCCTACCCAGCCACTGCTCTGATGCATTCATCTCCCTCCCCACCCAGCCACTGCTCTGATACATTCATCTCCCTCCCTACCCAGCCACTGCTAGGATACATTCATATCCCTCCCTACCCAGCCACTGCTCTGATACATTCATCTCCCCTCCCTACCCAGCCACTGCTAGGATAAATTCATATCCCTCCCTACCCAGCCACTGCTCTGATACATTCATCTCCCTCCCTACCCAGCCACTGCTCTGATACATTCATCTCCCTCCCTACCCAGCCACTGCTCTGATACATTCATCTCCCTCCCTATCCAGCCACTGCTCTGATACATTCATCTCCCTCCCTACCCAGCCACTGCTCTGATGCATTCATCTCCCTCCCCACCCAGCCACTGCTCTGATACATTCATCTCCCTCCCGACCCAGCCACTGCTCTGATACATTCATCTCCCTCCCCACCCAGCCACTGCTCTGATACATTCATCTCCCTCCCTACCCAGCCACTGCTCTGATACATTCATCTCCCTCCCTACCCAGCCACTGCTCTGATACATTCATCTCCCTCCCTACCCAGCCACTGCTCTGATACATTCATCTCCCTCCCTACCCAGCCACTGCTAGGATAAATTCATATCCCTCCCTACCCAGCCACTGCTCTGATACATTCATCTCCCTCCCTACCCAGCCACTGCTAGGATACATTCATCTCCCTCCCTACCCAGCCACTGCTCTGATACATTCATCTCCCTCCCTACCCAGCCACTGCTGTGATATATTCATCTCCCTCCCTACCCAGCCACTGCTGTGATATATTCATCTCCCTCCCTACCCAGCCACTGCTCTGATGCATTCATCTCCCTCCCTATCCAGCCACTGCTCTGATACATTCATCTCCCTCCCTACCCAGCCACTGCTCTGATGCATTCATCTCCCTCCCTACCCAGCCACTGCTAGGATAAATTCATATCCCTCCCTACCCAGCCACTGCTAGGATACATTCACCTCCCTACCCAGCCACTGCTATGATAAATTCATATCCCTCCCTACCCAGCCACTGCTCTGATACATTCATCTCCCTCCCTACCCAGCCACTGCTGTGATATATTCATCTCCCTCCCCACCCAGCCACTGCTCTGATACATTCATCTCCCTCCCTACCCAGCCACTGCTCTGATACATTCATCTCCCTCCCTACCCAGCCACTGCTAGGATACATTCATCTCCCTCCCTACCAAGCCACTGCTCTGATACATTCATCTCCCTCCCTACCCAGCCACTGCTCTGATACATTCATCTCCCTCCCCACCCAGCCACTGCTCTGATACATTCATCTCCCTCCCTACCAAGCCACTGCTCTGATACATTCATCTCCCTCCCCACCCAGCCACTGCTCTGATACATTCATCTCCCTCCCTACCCAGCCACTGCTCTGATACATTCATCTCCCTCCCTACCCAGCCACTGCTCTGATGCATTCATCTCCCTCCCTACCCAGCCACTGCTCTGATACATTCATCTCCCTCCCCACCCAGCCACTGCTCTGATGCATTCATCTCCCTCCCCACCCAGCCACTGCTCTGATACATTCATCTCCCTCCCTACCCAGCCACTGCTAGGATACATTCATCTCCCTCCCTACCCAGCCACTGCTCTGATGCATTCATCTCCCTCCCTACCCAGCCACTGCTCTGATACATTCATCTCCCTCCCCACCCAGCCACTGCTCTGATGCATTCATCTCCCTCCCCACCCAGCCACTGCTCTGATACATTCATCTCCCTCCCTACCCAGCCACTGCTAGGATACATTCATCTCCCTCCCTACCCAGCCACTGCTCTGATACATTCATCTCCCTCCCTACCCAGCCACTGCTCTGATACATTCATCCCCCTCCCTACCCAGCCACTGCTCTGATACATTCATCTCCCTCCCTACCCAGCCACTGCTCTGATACATTCATCTCCCTCCCTACCCAGCCACTGCTGATACATTCATCTCCCTCCCTACCCAGCCACTGCTCTGATACATTCATCTCCCTCCCCACCCAGCCACTGCTCTGATACATTCATCTCCCTCCCTACCCAGCCACTGCTCTGATACATTCATCTCCCTCCCTACCCAGCCACTGCTGATACATTCATCTCCCTCCCTACCCAGCTACTGCTCTGATACATTCATCTCCCCTCCCTACCCAGCCACTGCTCTGATACATTCATCTCCCTCCCTACCCAGCCACTGCTCTGATACATTCATCTCCCTCCCTACCCAGCCACTGCTAGGATAAATTCATATCCCTCCCCACCCAGCCACTGCTAGGATACATTCCTCTCCCCTCCCCACCCAGCCACTGCTAGGATACATTCATCTCCCCTCCCTACCCAGCCACTGCTAGGATAAATTCATATCCCTCCCCACCCAGCCACTGCTAGGATACATTCATCTCCCTCCCTACCCAGCCACTGCTCTGATACATTCATCTCCCTCCCCACCCAGCCACTGCTCTGATGCATTCATCTCCCTCCCTACCCAGCCATTGCTCTGATACATTCATCTCCCTCCCTACCCAGCCACTGCTCTGATACATTCATCTCTCCTCCCTACCCAGCCACTGCTCTGATACATTCATCTCCCTCCCCACCCAGCCACTGCTCTGATGCATTCATCTCCCTCCCTACCCAGCCACTGCTAGGATACATTCATTTCCCTACCCAGCCACTGCTCTGATGCATTCATCTCCCTCCCCACCCAGCCACTGCTAGGATACATTCATCTCCCTCCCTACCCAACCACTGCTCTGATGCATTCATCTCCCTCCCTACCCAGCCACTGCTCTGATGCATTCATCCCCCTCCCTACCCAGCCACTGCTCTGATACATTCATCTCCCTCCCTACCCAGCCACTGCTCTGATACATTCATCTCCCTCCCTACCCAGCCACTGCTCTGATACTTTCATCTCCCTCCCTACCCAGCCACTGCTCTGATACATTCATCTCCCTCCCTACCCAGCCACTGCTCTGATACATTCATCTCTCCTCCCTACCCAGCCACTGCTCTGATGCATTCATCTCCCTCCCCACCCAGCCACTGCTAGGATACATTCATCTCCCTCCCTACCCAGCCACTGCTCTGATACATTCATCTCCCTCCCCACCCAGCCACTGCTCTCATACATTCATCTCCCTCCCTACCCAGCCACTGCTCTGATACATTCATCTCCCTCCCTACCCAGCCACTGCTAGGATACATTCATCTCCCTCCCTACCCAGCCACTGCTCTGATACATTCATCTCCCTCCCTACCCAGCCACTGCTCTGATACATTCATCTCCCTCCCTACCCAGCCACTGCTAGGATACATTCATCTCCCTCCCTACCCAGCCACTGCTCTGATACATTCATCTCCCTCCCTACCCAGCCACTGCTCTGATACATTCATCTCCCTCCCCACCCAGCCACTGCTCTGATACATTCATCCCCCTCCCTACCCAGCCACTGCTCTGATGCATTCATCTCCCTCCCCACCCAGCCACTGCTCTGATACATTCATCTCCCTCCCTACCCAGCCACTGCTAGGATACATTCATATCCCTCCCTACCCAGCCACTGCTCTGATACATTCATCTCCCCTCCCTACCCAGCCACTGCTAGGATAAATTCATATCCCTCCCTACCCAGCCACTGCTCTGATACATTCATCTCCCTCCCTACCCAGCCACTGCTCTGATACATTCATCTCCCTCCCTACCCAGCCACTGCTCTGATACATTCATCTCCCTCCCTATCCAGCCACTGCTCTGATACATTCATCTCCCTCCCTACCCAGCCACTGCTCTGATGCATTCATCTCCCTCCCCACCCAGCCACTGCTCTGATACATTCATCTCCCTCCCGACCCAGCCACTGCTCTGATACATTCATCTCCCTCCCCACCCAGCCACTGCTCTGATACATTCATCTCCCTCCCTACCCAGCCACTGCTCTGATACATTCATCTCCCTCCCTACCCAGCCACTGCTCTGATACATTCATCTCCCTCCCTACCCAGCCACTGCTCTGATACATTCATCTCCCTCCCTACCCAGCCACTGCTAGGATAAATTCATATCCCTCCCTACCCAGCCACTGCTCTGATACATTCATCTCCCTCCCTACCCAGCCACTGCTAGGATACATTCATCTCCCTCCCTACCCAGCCACTGCTCTGATACATTCATCTCCCTCCCTACCCAGCCACTGCTGTGATATATTCATCTCCCTCCCTACCCAGCCACTGCTGTGATATATTCATCTCCCTCCCTACCCAGCCACTGCTCTGATGCATTCATCTCCCTCCCTATCCAGCCACTGCTCTGATACATTCATCTCCCTCCCTACCCAGCCACTGCTCTGATGCATTCATCTCCCTCCCTACCCAGCCACTGCTAGGATAAATTCATATCCCTCCCTACCCAGCCACTGCTCTGATACATTCATCTCCCTCCCTACCCAGCCACTGCTCTGATACATTCATCTCCCTCCCTACCCAGCCACTGCTAGGATACATTCATCCCCTCCCTACCCAGCCACTGCTAGGATACATTCACCTCCCTACCCAGCCACTGCTATGATAAATTCATATCCCTCCCTACCCAGCCACTGCTCTGATACATTCATCTCCCTCCCTACCCAGCCACTGCTGTGATATATTCATCTCCCTCCCCACCCAGCCACTGCTCTGATACATTCATCTCCCTCCCTACCCAGCCACTGCTCTGATACATTCATCTCCCTCCCTACCCAGCCACTGCTAGGATACATTCATCTCCCTCCCTACCAAGCCACTGCTCTGATACATTCATCTCCCTCCCTACCCAGCCACTGCTCTGATACATTCATCTCCCTCCCCACCCAGCCACTGCTCTGATACATTCATCTCCCTCCCTACCAAGCCACTGCTCTGATACATTCATCTCCCTCCCCACCCAGCCACTGCTCTGATACATTCATCTCCCTCCCTACCCAGCCACTGCTCTGATACATTCATCTCCCTCCCTACCCAGCCACTGCTCTGATACATTCATCTCCCTCCCTACCCAGCCACTGCTGTGATATATTCATCTCCCTCCCTACCCAGCCACTGCTCTGATACATTCATCTCCCTCCCTACCCAGCCACTGCTCTGATACATTCATCCCCCTCCCTACCCAGCCACTGCTGTGATATATTCATCTCCCTCCCCACCCAGCCACTGCTCTGATACATTCATCTCCCTCCCTACCCAGCCACTGCTCTGATACATTCATCTCCCTCCCTACCCAGCCACTGCTCTGATACATTCATCCCCCTCCCTACCCAGCCACTGCTGTGATATATTCATCTCCCTCCCCACCCAGCCACTGCTCTGATACATTCATCTCCCTCCCTACCAAGCCACTGCTAGGATAAATTCATATCCCTCCCTACCCAGCCACTGCTAGGATACATTCATCCCCTCCCTACCCAGCCACTGCTAGCATACATTCACCTCCCTACCCAGCCACTGCTATGATAAATTCATATCCCTCCCTACCCAGCCACTGCTCTGATACATTCATCTCCCTCCCTACCCAGCCACTGCTCTGATACATTCATCTCCCTCCCTACCCAGCCACTGCTAGGAAACATTCATCTCCCCTCCGTACCCAGCCACTGCTCTGATACATTCATCTCCCTCCCTATCCAGCCACTGCTCTGATGCATTCATCTCCCTCCCTACCCAGCCACTGCTCTGATACATTCATCTCCCTCCCTACCCAGCCACTGCTTTGATACATTCATCTCCCTCCCCACCCAGCCACTGCTCTGATGCATTCATCTCCCTCCCTACCCACCCTCTGCTCTGATACATTCATCTCCCTCCCTACCCAGCCACTGCTAGGATACATTCATCTCCCTCCCCACCCAGCCACTGCTCTGATACATTCATCTCCCTCCCTACCCAGCCACTGCTCTGATACATTCATCTCCCTCCCTACCCAGCCACTGCTAGGATACATTCATCTCCCTCCCCACCCAGCCACTGCTCTGATACATTCATCTCCCTCCCTACCCAGCCACTGCTCTGATGCATTCATCTACCTCCCTACCCAGCCACTGCTCTGATACATTCATCTCCCTCCCTACCCAGCCACTGCTCTGATACATTCATCTCCCTCCCTACCCAGCCACTGCTCTGATGCATTCATCTCCCTCCCTATCCAGCCACTGCTCTGATACATTCATCTCCCTCCCTACCCAGCCACTGCTAGGATACATTCATCTCCCTCCCCACCCAGCCACTGCTCTGATACATTCATCTCCCTCCCTACCCAGCCACTGCTAGGATAAATTCATATCCCTCCCTACCCAGCCACTGCTCTGATACATTCATCTCCCTCCCCACCCAGCCACTGCTCTGATACATTCATCCCCTTCCTACCCAGCTACTGCTCTGATGCATTCATCTCCCTCCCTACCAAGCCACTGCTAGGATAAATTCATATCCCTCCCTACCCAGCCAGTGCTCTGATACATTCATCTCCCTCCCTACCCAGCCACTGCTCTGATACATTCATCTCCCTCCCTACCCAGCCACTGCTAGGATACATTCATCTCCCTCCTTACCCAGACACTGCTCTGATACATTCATCTCCCTCCCTACCCAGCCACTGCTCTGATACATTCATCTCCCCTCCCTACCCAGCCACTGCTCTGATACATTCATCTCCCTCCCTACCCAGCCACTGCTAGGATACATTCATCTCCCTCCCTACCCAGCCACTGCTCTGATACATTCATTCCCTCCCTACCCAGCCACTGCTCTGATAAATTCATCTCCCTCCCCACCCAGCCACTGCTCTGATACATTCATCTCCCTCCCTACCCAGCCACTGCTAGGATACATTCATCTCCCCTCCTTACCCAGCCACTGCTAGGATACATTCATCTCCCCTCCTTACCCAGCCACTGCGCTGATACATTCATCTCCCTCCCTACCCAGCCACTGCACTGATGCATTCATCTCCCTCCCCACCCAGCCACTGCTAGGATACATTCATCTCCCTCCCCACCCAGCCACTGCTCTGATACATTCATCTCCCTCCCCAACCAGCCACTGCTAGGATACATTCATCTCCCTCCCCACCCAGCCACTGCTCTGATGCATTCATCCCCTCCCTACCCAGCCACTGCTAGGAAACATTCATCCCCCTCCCTACCCAGCCACTGCTCTGATACATTCATCTCCCTCCCTACCCAGCCACTGCTCTGATACATTCATCTCCCTCCCCACCCAGCCACTGCTCTGATGCATTCATCTCCCTCCCTACCCAGCCACTGCTCTGATACATTCATCTCCCTCCCTACCCAGCCACTGCTAGGAAACATTCATCCCCCTCCCTACCCAGCCACTGCTCTGATACATTCATCTCCCTCCCTACCCAGCCACTGCTCTGATACATTCATCTCCCTCCCCACCCAGCCACTGCTCTGATGCATTCATCTCCCTCCCCACCCAGCCACTGCTAGCATACATTCATCTCCCTCCCCACCCAGCCACTGCTCTGATACATTCATCTCCCTCCCCACCCAGCCACTGCTCTGATGCATTCATCTCCCTCCCTACCCAGCCACTGCTAGGATACATTCATCTCCCTCCCTACCCAGCCACTGCTCTGATACATTCATCTCCCTCCCCACCCAGCCACTGCTCTGATACATTCATCTCCCTCCCTACCCAGCCACTGCTCTGATACATTCATCTCCGTCCCTACCCAGCCACTGCTCTGATACATTCATCTCCCCTCCCTACCCAGCCACTGCTAGGATACATTCATCTCCCTCCCTACCCAGCCACTGCTAGGATACATTCATCTCCCTCCCTACCCAGCCACTGCTATGATACATTCATCTCCCTCCCTACCCAGCCACTGCTCTGATACATTCATCTCCCTCCCTACCCAGCCACTGCTCTGATGCATTCATCTCCCTCCCTACCCAGACACTGCTCTGATACATTCATCTCCCTCCCTACCCAGCCACTGCTCTGATACATTCATCTCCCCTCCCTACCCAGCCACTGCTAGGATACATTCATCTCCCTCCCTACCCAGCCACTGCTCTGATGCATTCATCTCCCTCCCTACCCAGCCACTGCTCTGATACATTCATCTCCCTCCCTACCCAGCCACTGCTCTGATACATTCATCTCCCTCCCCACCCAGCCACTGCTCTGATACATTCATATCCCTCCCTACCCAGCCATTGCTCTGATACATTCATCTCCCTCCCTACCCAGCCACTGCTAGGATACATTCATCTCCCTCCCTACCCAGCCACTGCTCTGATGCATTCATCTCCCTCCCTACCCAGCCACTGCTCTGATACATTCATCTCCCTCCCGACCCAGCCACTGCTCTGATGCATTCATCTCCCTCCCCACCCAGCCACTGCTCTGATACATTCATCTCCCTCCCTACCCAGCCACTGCTAGGATACATTCATCTCCCTCCCTACCCAGCCACTGCTCTGATACATTCATCTCCTTCCCTACCCAGCCACTGCTCTGATACATTCATCCCCCTCCCTACCCAGCCACTGCTCTGATACATTCATCTCCCTCCCTACCCAGCCACTGCTCTGATACATTCATCTCCCTCCCTACCCAGCCACTGCTGATACATTCATCTCCCTCCCTACCCAGCCACTGCTCTGATACATTCATCTCCCTCCCCACCCAGCCACTGCTCTGATACATTCATCTCCCTCCCTACCCAGCCACTGCTCTGATACATTCATCTCCCTCCCTACCCAGCCACTGCTGATACATTCATCTCCCTCCCTACCCAGCCACTGCTCTGATACATTCATCTCCCCTCCCTACCCAGCCACTGCTCTGATACATTCATCTCCCTCCCTACCCAGCCACTGCTCTGATACATTCATCTCCCTCCCTACCCAGCCACTGCTAGGATAAATTCATATCCCTCCCCACCCAGCCACTGCTAGGATACATTCCTCTCCCCTCCCCACCCAGCCACTGCTAGGATACATTCATCTCCCCTCCCTACCCAGCCACTGCTAGGATAAATTCATATCCCTCCCCACCCAGCCACTGCTAGGATACATTCATCTCCCTCCCTACCCAGCCACTGCTCTGATACATTCATCTCCCTCCCCACCCAGCCACTGCTCTGATGCATTCATCTCCCTCCCTACCCAGCCATTGCTCTGATACATTCATCTCCCTCCCTACCCAGCCACTGCTCTGATACATTCATCTCTCCTCCCTACCCAGCCACTGCTCTGATACATTCATCTCCCTCCCCACCCAGCCACTGCTCTGATGCATTCATCTCCCTCCCTACCCAGCCACTGCTAGGATACATTCATTTCCCTACCCAGCCACTGCTCTGATGCATTCATCTCCCTCCCCACCCAGCCACTGCTAGGATACATTCATCTCCCTCCCTACCCAACCACTGCTCTGATGCATTCATCTCCCTCCCTACCCAGCCACTGCTCTGATGCATTCATCCCCCTCCCTACCCAGCCACTGCTCTGATACATTCATCTCCCTCCCTACCCAGCCACTGCTCTGATACATTCATCTCCCTCCCTACCCAGCCACTGCTCTGATACTTTCATCTCCCTCCCTACCCAGCCACTGCTCTGATACATTCATCTCCCTCCCTACCCAGCCACTGCTCTGATACATTCATCTCTCCTCCCTACCCAGCCACTGCTCTGATGCATTCATCTCCCTCCCCACCCAGCCACTGCTAGGATACATTCATCTCCCTCCCTACCCAGCCACTGCTCTGATACATTCATCTCCCTCCCCACCCAGCCACTGCTCTCATACATTCATCTCCCTCCCTACCCAGCCACTGCTCTGATACATTCATCTCCCTCCCTACCCAGCCACTGCTAGGATACATTCATCTCCCTCCCTACCCAGCCACTGCTCTGATACATTCATCTCCCTCCCTACCCAGCCACTGCTCTGATACATTCATCTCCCTCCCTACCCAGCCACTGCTCTGATACATTCATCTCCCTCCCTACCCAGCCACTGCTAGGATACATTCATCTCCCTCCCTACCCAGCCACTGCTCTGATACATTCATCTCCCTCCCTACCCAGCCACTGCTCTGATACATTCATCTCCCTCCCCACCCAGCCACTGCTCTGATACATTCATCCCCCTCCCTACCCAGCCACTGCTCTGATGCATTCATCTCCCTCCCCACCCAGCCACTGCTCTGATACATTCATCTCCCTCCCTACCCAGCCACTGCTAGGATACATTCATATCCCTCCCTACCCAGCCACTGCTCTGATACATTCATCTCCCCTCCCTACCCAGCCACTGCTAGGATAAATTCATATCCCTCCCTACCCAGCCACTGCTCTGATACATTCATCTCCCTCCCTACCCAGCCACTGCTCTGATACATTCATCTCCCTCCCTACCCAGCCACTGCTCTGATACATTCATCTCCCTCCCTATCCAGCCACTGCTCTGATACATTCATCTCCCTCCCTACCCAGCCACTGCTCTGATGCATTCATCTCCCTCCCCACCCAGCCACTGCTCTGATACATTCATCTCCCTCCCGACCCAGCCACTGCTCTGATACATTCATCTCCCTCCCCACCCAGCCACTGCTCTGATACATTCATCTCCCTCCCTACCCAGCCACTGCTCTGATACATTCATCTCCCTCCCCACCCAGCCACTGCTCTGATACATTCATCTCCCTCCCTACCCACCCTCTGCTCTGATACATTCATCTCCCTCCCTACCCAGCCACTGCTGATACATTCATCTCCCTCCCTACCCAGCCACTGCTCTGATACATTCATATCCCTCCCCACCCAGCCACTGCTCTGATACATTCATCTCCCTCCCCACCCAGCCACTGCTCTGATACATTCATCCCCCTCCCCACCCAGCCACTGCTCTGATACATTCATCTCCCTCCCCACCCAGCCACTGCTCTGATACATTCATCTCCCTCCCCACCCAGCCACTGCTCTGATACATTCATCTCCCTCCCTACCCAGCCACTGCTCTGATACATTCATCTCCCTCCCGACCCAGCCACTGCTCTGATACATTCATCTCCCTCCCCACCCAGCCACTGCTAGGATACATTCATCTCCCTCCCTACCCAGCCACTGCTAGGATACATTCATCTCCCTCCCTACCCAGCCACTGCTCTGATACATTCATCTCCCCTCCCCACCCAGCCACTGCTCTGATGCATTCATCTCCCTCCCCACCCAGCCACTGCTCTGATACATTCATCTCCCTCCCTACCCAGCCACTGCTCTGATACATTCATCTCCCTCCCTACCCAGCCACTGCTAGGATACATTCATCTCCCTCCCTACCCAGCCACTGCTCTGATACATTCATCTCCCCTCCCCACCCAGCCACTGCTCTGATGCATTCATCTCCCTCCCCACCCAGCCACTGCTCTGATACATTCATCTCCCTCCCTACCCAGCCACTGCTCTGATACATTCATCTCCCTCCCTACCCAGCCACTGCTAGGATACATTCATATCCCTCCCTACCCAGCCACTGCTCTGATACATTCATCTCCCCTCCCTACCCAGCCACTGCTAGGATAAATTCATATCCCTCCCTACCCAGCCACTGCTCTGATACATTCATCTCCCTCCCTACCCAGCCACTGCTCTGATACATTCATCTCCCTCCCTACCCAGCCACTGCTCTGATGCATTCATCTCCCTCCCTACCCAGCCACTGCTCTGATACATTCATCTCCCTCCCTACCCAGCCACTGCTCTGATGCATTCATCTCCCTCCCCACCCAGCCACTGCTCTGATACATTCATCTCCCTCCCGACCCAGCCACTGCTCTGATACATTCATCTCCCTCCCCACCCAGCCACTGCTCTGATACATTCATCTCCATCCCTACCCAGCCACTGCTCTGATACATTCATCTCCCTCCCTACCCAGCCACTGCTCTGATACATTCATCTCCCTCCCCACCCAGCCACTGCTCTGATACATTCATCTCCCTCCCTACCCAGCCTCTGCTCTGATACATTCATCTCCCTCCCTACCCAGCCACTACTGATACATTCATCTCCCTCCCTACCCAGCCACTGCTCTGATACATTCATATCCCTCCCCACCCAGCCACTGCTCTGATACATTCATCTCCCTCCCCACCCAGCCACTGCTCTGATACATTCATCTCCCTCCCTACCCATCCACTGCTCTGATACATTCATCTCCCTCCCGACCCAGCCACTGCTCTGATACATTCAACTCCCTCCCCACCCAGCCACTGCTAGGATACATTCATCTCCCTCCCTACCCAGCCACTGCTAGGATACATTCATCTCCCTCCCTACCCAGCCACTGCTCTGATACATTCATCTCCCCTCCCCACCCAGCCACTGCTCTGATGCATTCATCTCCCTCCCCACCCAGCCACTGCTCTGATACATTCATCTCCCTCCCTACCCAGCCACTGCTCTGATACATTCATCTCCCTCCCTACCCAGCCACTGCTAGGATACATTCATCTCCCTCCCTACCCAGCCACTGCTCTGATACATTCATCTCCCCTCCCCACCCAGCCACTGCTCTGATGCATTCATCTCCCTCCCCACCCAGCCACTGCTCTGATACATTCATCTCCCTCCCTACCCAGCCACTGCTCTGATACATTCATCTCCCTCCCTACCCAGCCACTGCTCTAAAGCATTCATCTCCCTCCCTCCCCACCCAGCCACTGATCTGATACATTCATCTCCCTCCCTACCCAGCCACTGCTCTGATACATTCATCTCCCTCCCCACCCAGCCACTGCTAGGATGCATTCATCTCCCTCCCTACCCAGCCACTGCTCTGATACATTCATCTCCCCTCCCTACCCAGCCACTGCTAGGATAAATTCATATCCCTCCCTACCCAGCCACTGCTCTGATACATTCATCTCCCTCCCTACCCAGCCACTGCTCTGATACATTCATCTCCCTCCCTACCAAGCCACTGCTCTGATACATTCATCTCCCTCCCTACCCAGCCACTGCTCTGATGCATTCATCTCCCTCCCCACCCAGCCACTGCTCTGATACATTCATCTCCCTCCCGACCCAGCCACTGCTCTGATACATTCATCTCCCTCCCCACCCAGCCACTGCTCTGATACATTCATCTCCCTCCCTACCCAGCCACTGCTCTGATACATTCATCTCCCTCCCTACCCAGCCACTGCTCTGATACATTCATCTCCCTCCCCACCCAGCCACTGCTCTGATACATTCATCTCCCTCCCTACCCAGCCACTGCTCTGATACATTCATCTCCCTCCCTACCCAGCCACTGCTGATACATTCATCTCCCTCCCTACCCAGCCACTGCTCTGATACATTCATATCCCTCCCCACCCAGCCACTGCTCTGATACATTCATCTCCCTCCCCACCCAGCCACTGCTCTGATACATTCATCCCCCTCCCCACCCAGCCACTGCTCTGATACATTCATCTCCCTCCCCACCCAGCCACTGCTCTGATACATTCATCTCCCTCCCTACCCAGCCACTGCTCTGATACATTCATCTCCTTCCCTACCCAGCCACTGCTCTGATACATTCATCTCCCTCCCGACACAGCCACTGCTCTGATACATTCATCTCCCTCCCCACCCAGCCACTGCTAGGATACATTCATCTCCCTCCCTACCCAGCCACTGCTAGGATACATTCATCTCCATCCCTACCCAGCCACTGCTCTGATACATTCATCTCCCCTCCCCACCCAGCCACTGCTCTGATGCATTCATCTCCCTCCCCACCCAGCCACTGCTCTGATACATTCATCTCCCTCCCTACCCAGCCACTGCTCTGATACATTCATCTCCCTCCCTACCCAGCCACTGCTAGGATACATTCATCTCCCTCCCTACCCAGCCACTGCTCTGATACATTCATCTCCCCTCCCCACCCAGCCACTGCTCTGATGCATTCATCTCCCTCCCCACCCAGCCACTGCTCTGATACATTCATCTCCCTCCCTACCCAGCCACTGCTCTGATACATTCATCTCCCTCCCTACCCAGCCACTGCTCTGATACATTCATCTCCCTCCCTACCCAGCCACTGCTCTGATACATTCATCTCCCTCCCTCCCCACCCAGCCACTGCTCTGATACATTCATCTCCCTCCCTACCCAGCCACTGCTCTGATACATTCATCTCCCTCCCCACCCAGCCACTGCTAGGATACATTCATCTCCCTCCCTACCCAGCCACTGCTCTGATACATTCATCTCCCCTCCCTACCCAGCCACTGCTAGGATAAATTCATATCCCTCCCTACCCAGCCACTGCTCTGATACATTCATCTCCCTCCCTACCCAGCCACTGCTCTGATACATTCATCTCCCTCCCTACCCAGCCACTGCTCTGATACATTCATCTCCCTCCCTACCCAGCCACTGCTGATACATTCATCTCCCTCCCTACCCAGCCACTGCTCTGATACATTCATCTCCCTCCCTACCCAGCCACTGCTGATACATTCATCTCCCTCCCTACCAAGCCACTGCTCTGATACATTCATCTCCCTCCCTACCCAGCCACTGCTCTGATGCATTCATCTCCCTCCCCACCCAGCCACTGCTCTGATACATTCATCTCCCTCCCGACCCAGCCACTGCTCTGATACATTCATCTCCCTCCCCACCCAGCCACTGCTCTGATACATTCATCTCCCTCCCTACCCAGCCACTGCTCTGATACATTCATCTCCCTCCCTACCCAGCCACTGCTCTGATACATTCATCTCCCTCCCCACCCAGCCACTGCTCTGATACATTCATCTCCATCCCTACCCAGCCACTGCTCTGATACATTCATCTCCCTCCCTACCCAGCCACTGCTGCTACATTCATCTCCCTCCCAACCCAGCCACTGCTCTGATACATTCATATCCCTAGCCACCCAGCCACTGCTCTGATACATTCATCTCCCTCCCCACCCAGCCACTGCTCTGATACATTCATCCCCCTCCCCACCCAGCCACTGCTCTGATACATTCATCTCCCTCCCCACCCAGCCACTGCTCTGATACATTCATCTCCCTCCCTACCCAGCCACTGCTCTGATACATTCATCTCCCTCCCTACCCAGCCACTGCTCTGATACATTCATCTCCCTCCCGACCCAGCCACTGCTCTGATACATTCATCTCCCTCCCCACCCAGCCACTGCTAGGATACATTCATCTCCCTCCCTACCCAGCCACTGCTAGGATACATTCATCTCCCTCCCTACCCAGCCACTGCTCTGATACATTCATCTCCCCTCCCCACCCAGCCACTGCTCTGATGCATTCATCTCCCTCCCCACCCAGCCACTGCTCTGATACATTCATCTCCCTCCCTACCCAGCCACTGCTCTGATACATTCATCTCCCTCCCTACCCAGCCACTGCTAGGATACATTCATCTCCCTCCCTACCCAGCCACTGCTCTGATACATTCATCTCCCCTCCCCACCCAGCCACTGCTCTGATGCATTCATCTCCCTCCCCATCCAGCCACTGCTCTGATACATTCATCTCCCTCCCTACCCAGCCACTGCTCTGATACATTCATCTCCCTCCCTACCCAGCCACTGCTCTGATACATTCATCTCCCTCCCTCCCCACCCAGCCACTGCTCTGATACATTCATCTCCCTCCCTACCCAGCCACTGCTCTGATACATTCATCTCCCTCCCTACCCAGCCACTGCTCTGATACATTCATCTCCATCCCCACCCAGCCACTGCTAGGATACATTCATCTCTCTCCCTACCCAGCCACTGCTAGGATACATTCATCTCCCTCCCTACCCAGCCACTGCTCTGATACATTCATCTCCCCTCCCCACCCAGCCACTGCTCTGATGCATTCATCTCCCTCCCCACCCAGCCACTGCTCTGATGCATTCATCTCCCTCCCTACCCAGCCACTGCTCTGATACATTCATCTCCCCTCCCCACCCAGCCACTGCTCTGATGCATTCATCTCCCTCCCCACCCAGCCACTGCTCTGATACATTCATCTCCCTCCCCACCCAGCCACTGCTCTGATACATTCATCTCCCTCCCTACCCAACCACTGCTCTGATACATTCATCTCCCCTCCCTACCCAGCCACTGCTCTGATACATTCATCTCCCCTCCCTACCCAGCCACTGCTCTGATACATTCCTCTCCCCTCCCTACCCAGCCACTGCTCTGATATATTCATCTCCCCTCCCTACCCAGCCACTGCTCTGATACATTCATCTCACTCCCTACCCAGCCACTGCTCTGATACATTCATCTCCCTCCCTACCCAGCCACTGCTCTGATACATTCATCTCCCCTCCCTACCCAGCCACTGCTCTGATACATTCATCTCTCCTCCCTACCCAGCCACTGCTCTGATACATTCATCTCCCTCCCTACCCAGCCACTGCTAGGATACATTCATCTCCCTCCCTACCCAGCCACTGCTCTGATACATTCATCTCTCCTCCCTACCCAGCCACTGCTCTGATACATTCATCTCCCTCCCCACCCAGCCACTGCTAGGATACATTCAACTCCCTCCCTACCCAGCCACTGCTCTGATACATTCATCTCCCTCCCTACCCAGCCACTGCTAGGATACATTCATCTCCCTCCCTACCCAGCCACTGCTCTGATACATTTATCTCCCTCCCTACCCAGCCACTGCTCTGATACATTCATCTCCCTCCCCACCCAGCCACTGCTAGGATACATTCATCTCCCTCCCTACCCAGCCACTGCTAGGATACATTCATCTCCCTCCCTACCCAGCCACTGCTAGGAAACATTCATCTCCCTCCCTACCCAGCCACTGCTCTGATACATTCATCGACCTCCCCACCCAGCCACTGCTAGGATACATTCATCTCCCTCCCTACCAAGCCACTGCTCTGATACATTCATCTCCCTCCCTACCCAGCCACTGCTCTGATACATTCATCGACCTCCCCACCCAGCCACTGCTAGGATACATTCATCTCCCTCCCTACCCAGCCACTGCTAGGATACATTCATCTCCCTCCCTACCCAGCCACTGCTAGGAAACATTCATCTCCCTCCCCACCCAGCCACTGCTCTGATACATTCATCTCCCTCCCCACCCAGCCACAGCTAGGATACATTCATCTCCCTCCCCACCCAGCCACTGCTCTGATACATTCATCTCCCTCCCTACCCAGCCACTGCTCTGATACATTCATTAACCCTCCCAACCCAGCCACTGCTCTGATACATTCATCTCCCCTCCCTACCCAGCCACTGCTCTGATACATTCATCTCCCTCCCTACCCAGCCACTGCTCTGATACATTCATCTCCCTCCCTACCCAGCCACTGCTAGGATACATTCATCCCCTCCCTACCCAGCCACTGCTCTGATACATTCATCTCACTCCCTACCCAGCCACTGCTCTGATACATTCATCTCCCTCCCCACCCAGCCACTGCTCTGATACATTCATCTCCCTCCCCACCCAGCCACTGCTCTGATACATTCATCTCCGTCCCTACCCAGCCACTGCTCTGATACATTCATCTCCCTCCCCACCCAGCCACTGCTCTGATACATTCATCCCCCTCCCCACCCAGCCACTGCTAGGATACATTCATCTCCCCTCCCTACCCAGCCACTGCTCTGATACATTCATTAACCCTCCCAACCCAGCCACTGCTCTGATACATTCATCTCCCCTCCCTACCCAGCCACTGCTCTGATACATTCATCTCCCTCCCTACCCAGCCACTGCTCTGATACATTCATCTCCCTCCCTACCCAGCCACTGCTCTGATACATTCATCTCCCTCCCTACCCAGCCACTGCTAGGATACATTCATCCCCTCCCTACCCAGCCACTGCTCTGATACATTCATCTCCCTCCCTACCCAGCCACTGCTCTGATACATTCATCTCCCCTCCCTACCCAGCCACTGCTCTGATACATTCATCCCCTCCCTACCCAGCCACTGCTCTGATACATTCATCTCACTCCCTACCCAGCCACTGCTCTGATACATTCATCTCCCTCCCCACCCAGCCACTGCTCTGATACATTCATCTCCCTCCCCACCCAGCCACTGCTCTGATACATTCATCTCCCTCCCCACCCAGCCACTGCTCTGATACATTCATCTCCCTCCCCACCCAGCCACTGCTCTGATACATTCATCTCCCTCCCCACCCAGCCACTGCTCTGATACATTCATCTCCCTCCCCACCCAGCCACTGCTCTGATACATTCATCTCCGTCCCTACCCAGCCACTGCTCTGATACATTCATCTCCCTCCCCACCCAGCCACTGCTCTGATACATTCATCCCCCTCCCGACCCAGCCACTGCTCTGATACATTCATCTCCCTCCCCACCCAGCCACTGCTCTGATACATTCATCTCCCTCCCTACCCAGCCACTGCTCTGATACATTCATCTCCCTCCCTACCCAGCCACTGCTCTGATACATTCATCTCCCTCCCCACCCAGCCACTGCTCTGATACATTCATCTCCCTCCCTACCCAGCCACTGCTCTGATACATTCATCTCCCTCCCTACCCAGCCACTGCTGATACATTCATCTCCCTCCCTACCCAGCCACTGCTCTGATACATTCATATCCCTCCCCACCCAGCCACTGCTCTGATACATTCATCTCCCTCCCCACCCAGCCACTGCTCTGATACATTCATCCCCCTCCCCACCCAGCCACTGCTCTGATACATTCATCTCCCTCCCCACCCAGCCACTGCTCTGATACATTCATCTCCCTCCCTACCCAGCCACTGCTCTGATACATTCATCTCCTTCCCTACCCAGCCACTGCTCTGATACATTCATCTCCCTCCCGACACAGCCACTGCTCTGATACATTCATCTCCCTCCCCACCCAGCCACTGCTAGGATACATTCATCTCCCTCCCTACCCAGCCACTGCTAGGATACATTCATCTCCATCCCTACCCAGCCACTGCTCTGATACATTCATCTCCCCTCCCCACCCAGCCACTGCTCTGATGCATTCATCTCCCTCCCCACCCAGCCACTGCTCTGATACATTCATCTCCCTCCCTACCCAGCCACTGCTCTGATACATTCATCTCCCTCCCTACCCAGCCACTGCTAGGATACATTCATCTCCCTCCCTACCCAGCCACTGCTCTGATACATTCATCTCCCCTCCCCACCCAGCCACTGCTCTGATGCATTCATCTCCCTCCCCACCCAGCCACTGCTCTGATACATTCATCTCCCTCCCTACCCAGCCACTGCTCTGATACATTCATCTCCCTCCCTACCCAGCCACTGCTCTGATACATTCATCTCCCTCCCTACCCAGCCACTGCTCTGATACATTCATCTCCCTCCCTCCCCACCCAGCCACTGCTCTGATACATTCATCTCCCTCCCTACCCAGCCACTGCTCTGATACATTCATCTCCCTCCCCACCCAGCCACTGCTAGGATACATTCATCTCCCTCCCTACCCAGCCACTGCTCTGATACATTCATCTCCCCTCCCTACCCAGCCACTGCTAGGATAAATTCATATCCCTCCCTACCCAGCCACTGCTCTGATACATTCATCTCCCTCCCTACCCAGCCACTGCTCTGATACATTCATCTCCCTCCCTACCCAGCCACTGCTCTGATACATTCATCTCCCTCCCTACCCAGCCACTGCTCTGATACATTCATCTCCCTCCCTACCCAGCCACTGCTGATACATTCATCTCCCTCCCTACCCAGCCACTGCTCTGATACATTCATCTCCCTCCCTACCCAGCCACTGCTGATACATTCATCTCCCTCCCTACCAAGCCACTGCTCTGATACATTCATCTCCCTCCCTACCCAGCCACTGCTCTGATGCATTCATCTCCCTCCCCACCCAGCCACTGCTCTGATACATTCATCTCCCTCCCGACCCAGCCACTGCTCTGATACATTCATCTCCCTCCCCACCCAGCCACTGCTCTGATACATTCATCTCCCTCCCTACCCAGCCACTGCTCTGATACATTCATCTCCCTCCCTACCCAGCCACTGCTCTGATACATTCATCTCCCTCCCCACCCAGCCACTGCTCTGATACATTCATCTCCATCCCTACCCAGCCACTGCTCTGATACATTCATCTCCCTCCCTACCCAGCCACTGCTGATACATTCATCTCCCTCCCCACCCAGCCACTGCTCTGATACATTCATATCCCTAGCCACCCAGCCACTGCTCTGATACATTCATCTCCCTCCCCACCCAGCCACTGCTCTGATACATTCATCCCCCTCCCCACCCAGCCACTGCTCTGATACATTCATCTCCCTCCCCACCCAGCCACTGCTCTGATACATTCATCTCCCTCCCTACCCAGCCACTGCTCTGATACATTCATCTCCCTCCCTACCCAGCCACTGCTCTGATACATTCATCTCCCTCCCGACCCAGCCACTGCTCTGATACATTCATCTCCCTCCCCACCCAGCCACTGCTAGGATACATTCATCTCCCTCCCTACCCAGCCACTGCTAGGATACATTCATCTCCCTCCCTACCCAGCCACTGCTCTGATACATTCATCTCCCCTCCCCACCCAGCCACTGCTCTGATGCATTCATCTCCCTCCCCACCCAGCCACTGCTCTGATACATTCATCTCCCTCCCTACCCAGCCACTGCTCTGATACATTCATCTCCCTCCCTACCCAGCCACTGCTAGGATACATTCATCTCCCTCCCTACCCAGCCACTGCTCTGATACATTCATCTCCCCTCCCCACCCAGCCACTGCTCTGATGCATTCATCTCCCTCCCCACCCAGCCACTGCTCTGATACATTCATCTCCCTCCCTACCCAGCCACTGCTCTGATACATTCATCTCCCTCCCTACCCAGCCACTGCTCTGATACATTCATCTCCCTCCCTACCCAGCCACTGCTCTGATACATTCATCTCCCTCCCTCCCCACCCAGCCACTGCTCTGATACATTCATCTCCCTCCCTACCCAGCCACTGCTCTGATACATTCATCTCCATCCCCACCCAGCCACTGCTAGGATACATTCATCTCTCTCCCTACCCAGCCACTGCTAGGATACATTCATCTCCCTCCCTACCCAGCCACTGCTCTGATACATTCATCTCCCCTCCCCACCCAGCCACTGCTCTGATGCATTCATCTCCCTCCCCACCCAGCCACTGCTCTGATGCATTCATCTCCCTCCCTACCCAGCCACTGCTCTGATACATTCATCTCCCCTCCCCACCCAGCCACTGCTCTGATGCATTCATCTCCCTCCCCACCCAGCCACTGCTCTGATACATTCATCTCCCTCCCCACCCAGCCACTGCTCTGATACATTCATCTCCCTCCCTACCCAACCACTGCTCTGATACATTCATCTCCCCTCCCTACCCAGCCACTGCTCTGATACATTCCTCTCCCCTCCCTACCCAGCCACTGCTCTGATACATTCATCTCCCTCCCTACCCAGCCACTGCTCTGATACATTCATCTCCCTCCCTACCCAGCCACTGCTCTGATACATTCATCTCCCCTCCCTACCCAGCCACTGCTCTGATACATTCCTCTCCCCTCCCTACCCAGCCACTGCTCTGATATATTCATCTCCCCTCCCTACCCAGCCACTGCTCTGATACATTCATCTCACTCCCTACCCAGCCACTGCTCTGATACATTCATCTCCCTCCCTACCCAGCCACTGCTCTGATACATTCATCTCCCCTCCCTACCCAGCCACTGCTCTGATACATTCATCTCTCCTCCCTACCCAGCCACTGCTCTGATACATTCATCTCCCTCCCCACCCAGCCACTGCTAGGATACATTCAACTCCCTCCCTACCCAGCCACTGCTCTGATACATTCATCTCCCTCCCTACCCAGCCACTGCTAGGATACATTCATCTCCCTCCCTACCCAGCCACTGCTCTGATACATTTATCTCCCTCCCTACCCAGCCACTGCTAGGAAACATTCATCTCCCCTCCGTACCCAGCCACTGCTAGGATACATTCATCTCCCTCCCTACCCAGCCACTGCTCTGATACATTCATCTCCCTCCCTACCCAGCCACTGCTCTGATAAATTCATCTCCCTCCCTACCCAGCCACTGCTCTGATACATTCATCTCCCTCCCTACCCAGCCACTGCTAGGATACATTCATCTCCCTCCCTACCCAGCCACTGCTCTGATACATTCATCTCTCCTCCCTACCCAGCCACTGCTCTGATACATTCATCTCCCTCCCCACCCAGCCACTGCTAGGATACATTCAACTCCCTCCCTACCCAGCCACTGCTCTGATACATTCATCTCCCTCCCTACCCAGCCACTGCTAGGATACATTCATCTCCCTCCCTACCCAGCCACTGCTCTGATACATTTATCTCCCTCCCTACCCAGCCACTGCTCTGATACATTCATCTCCCTCCCCACCCAGCCACTGCTAGGATACATTCATCTCCCTCCCTACCCAGCCACTGCTAGGATACATTCATCTCCCTCCCTACCCAGCCACTGCTAGGAAACATTCATCTCCCTCCCTACCCAGCCACTGCTCTGATACATTCATCTCCCTCCCTACCCAGCCACTGCTAGGATACATTCATCTCCCTCCCTACCCAGCCACTGCTCTGATACATTCATCTCCCTCCCTACCCAGCCACTGCTCTGATACATTCATCGACCTCCCCACCCAGCCACTGCTAGGATACATTCATCTCCCTCCCTACCAAGCCACTGCTCTGATACATTCATCTCCCTCCCTACCCAGCCACTGCTCTGATACATTCATCGACCTCCCCACCCAGCCACTGCTAGGATACATTCATCTCCCTCCCTACCCAGCCACTGCTAGGATACATTCATCTCCCTCCCTACCCAGCCACTGCTAGGAAACATTCATCTCCCTCCCTACCCAGCCACTGCTCTGATACATTCATCTCCCTCCCCACCCAGCCACTGCTAGGATACATTCATCTCCCTCCCCACCCAGCCACTGCTCTGATACATTCATCTCCCTCCCTACCCAGCCACTGCTCTGATACATTCATTAACCCTCCCAACCCAGCCACTGCTCTGATACATTCATCTCCCCTCCCTACCCAGCCACTGCTCTGATACATTCATCTCCCTCCCTACCCAGCCACTGCTCTGATACATTCATCTCCCTCCCTACCCAGCCACTGCTAGGATACATTCATCCCCTCCCTACCCAGCCACTGCTCTGATACATTCATCTCACTCCCTACCCAGCCACTGCTCTGATACATTCATCTCCCTCCCCACCCAGCCACTGCTCTGATACATTCATCTCCCTCCCCACCCAGCCACTGCTCTGATACATTCATCTCCGTCCCTACCCAGCCACTGCTCTGATACATTCATCTCCCTCCCCACCCAGCCACTGCTCTGATACATTCATCCCCCTCCCCACCCAGCCACTGCTAGGATACATTCATCTCCCCTCCCTACCCAGCCACTGCTCTGATACATTCATTAACCCTCCCAACCCAGCCACTGCTCTGATACATTCATCTCCCCTCCCTACCCAGCCACTGCTCTGATACATTCATCTCCCTCCCTACCCAGCCACTGCTCTGATACATTCATCTCCCTCCCTACCCAGCCACTGCTCTGATACATTCATCTCCCTCCCTACCCAGCCACTGCTAGGATACATTCATCCCCTCCCTACCCAGCCACTGCTCTGATACATTCATCTCCCTCCCTACCCAGCCACTGCTCTGATACATTCATCTCCCCTCCCTACCCAGCCACTGCTCTGATACATTCATCCCCTCCCTACCCAGCCACTGCTCTGATACATTCATCTCACTCCCTACCCAGCCACTGCTCTGATACATTCATCTCCCTCCCCACCCAGCCACTGCTCTGATACATTCATCTCCCTCCCCACCCAGCCACTGCTCTGATACATTCATCTCCCTCCCCACCCAGCCACTGCTCTGATACATTCATCTCCCTCCCCACCCAGCCACTGCTCTGATACATTCATCTCCCTCCCCACCCAGCCACTGCTCTGATACATTCATCTCCCTCCCCACCCAGCCACTGCTCTGATACATTCATCTCCGTCCCTACCCAGCCACTGCTCTGATACATTCATCTCCCTCCCCACCCAGCCACTGCTCTGATACATTCATCCCCCTCCCCACCCAGCCACTGCTAGGATACATTCATCTCCCCTCCCTACCCAGCCACTGCTCTGATACATTCATCTCTCCTCCCCACCCAGCCACTGCTAGGATACATTAATCTCCCCTCCCTACCCAGCCACTGCTCTGATACATTCATCTCCCTCCCTACCCAGCCACTGCTCTGATGCATTCATCTCCCTCCCTACCCAGCCACTGCTCTGATGCATTCATCTCCCTCCCCACCCAGCCACTGCTAGGATACATTCATCTCCCTCCCTACCCAGCCACTGCTAGGATACATTCATCTCCCTCCCTACCCAGCCACTGCTCTGATACATTCATCTCCCTCCCCACCCAGCCACTGCTCTGATACATTCATCTCCCTCCCCACCCAGCCACTGCTCTGATACATTCATCTCCCTCCCCACCCAGCCACTGCTAGGATACATTCATCCCCCTCCCCACCCAGCCACTGCTCTGATACATTCCTCTCCCCTCTCTACCCAGCCACTGCTAGGATACATTCATCTCCCTCCCTACCCAGCCACTGCTCTGATACATTCATCTCTCCTCCCTACCCAGCCACTGCTCTGATACATTCATCCCCCTCCCCACCCAGCCACTGCTAGGATACATTCATCCCCCTCCCCACCCAGCCACTGCTCTGATACATTCCTCTCCCCTCCCTACCCAGCCACTGCTAGGATACATTCATCTCCCTCCCTACCCAGCCACTGCTCTGATACATTCATCTCTCCTCCCTACCCAGCCACTGCTCTGATACATTCATCTCCCTCCCCACCCAGCCACTGCTCTGATACATTCATCTCCCTCCCTACCCAGCCACTGCTCTAATACATTCATCTCCCTCCCTACCCAGCCACTGCTCTAATACATTCATCTCCCTCCCTACCCAGCCACTGCTCTGATACATTCATCTCCCTCCCTACCCAGCCACTGCTCTAATACATTCATCTCCCTCCCCACCCAGCCACTGCTCTGATACATTCATCTCCCTCCCTACCCAGCCACTGCTAGGATACATTCATCTCCCTCCCCACCCAGCCACTGCTCTGATACATTCATCTCCCTCCTTACCCAGCCACTGCTCTGATACATTCATCTCCCCTCCCTACCCAGCCACTGCTCTGATACATTCATCTCCCTCCCTACCCAGCCACTGCTAGGATACATTCATCTCCCTCCCTACCCAGCCACTGCTCTGATACATTCATCTCCCTCCCTACCCAGCCACTGCTCTGATACATTCATCTCCCTCCCTACCCAGCCACTGCTCTGATACATTCATCTCCCTCCCTACCCAGCCACTGCTAGGATACATTCATCTCCCTCCCTACCCAGCCACTGCTCTGATACATTCATCTCCCTCCCTACCCAGCCACTGCTCTGATACATTCATCTCCCCTCCCTACCCAGCCACTGCTCTGATACATTCATCTCCCTCCCCACCCAGCCACTGCTCTGATACATTAATCTCTCTTCCCTACCCAGCCACTGCTAGGATACATTCATCTCCCTCCCTACCCAGCCACTGCTCTGATACATTCATCTCCCTCCCTACCCAGCCACTTATATGAAACAGAGCTCTTTAAAACACAAAACTAATAGGAAGAACCATAGCACCAGTAAGAGGTAGGGGGGGATTTATTTCAGAACGAATTTCAGTCCTAAAACCAACAGATAAAATGAGATTTTAAACCTCGGACAAATTATCCAATGAAATATTTTTTTCTTCTGTGTCAAATACCATGAAAATTAGAAATATTAAGTGGTTACACCCCCCCATCCTTCACCCCCCCCCCCCCCCACCTTCTGTGTTTGGTTGCTTCCTACCCTGGTCCTGTGAGCTCACAGAGGGGGGCGTGTCCGGGGATTGTGACGTGTACAATGGAACCCGTTCTGTACATTGTAGCTGCCGCGCTACTGGCCGTTCTGCTTCTGTTCGCTGCTAGGATCAGGGGCCGGGCGGAGCAAGGTGAGCAGGGTCTTAATACCCCCTCATATCCAAGGAGGGGGGAGCACGCATATTAATGGGCAGGGGGCACTCTAACACTGAAACCTATGAGAGCAGGGGCGGGCAACTGCAGTCCTCAAGAGCCACTAACAGGACAGGTTTTCCAGGATATCCCCGCTTCAGCACAGGTGGCTCAATCAGTCCCTGCTTCAGCATAGGCGGTGCAGTCTTCGACTGAGTCACCTGTGCTGAAGCAGGGTTATCCTGAAAACCTGACCTGTTGGTGGCTCTTGAGGACTGGAGTTGGCCACCCCTGACCTACACGTGGTAAGGTGTGTCCAGGGCCGCCACTAACACGGAGACTACGGGTTTTAGCAAACGTATCTCCGGGCTACGGGGTTTACCTAGTAAACCTCCGGGTGATGGCAGCTGCGGGCGGGCGAGCGGTGGCAGCGTCTCCCCTGGCATCTTCCCCCTGCAAATATTGGCAATATGGCTACCAATAGCCGCCGCGCAGCCATGCCAACGAGACGCTGCGGCAACGCGTAGCGTCCCGTTGGCATGGCAACGCGAGTTGCAGGGGGAAAGATGCCGGGAGGACGCCAGAGGCAAGTGCTTCCTTTAACCCTTGGGTGCGTCATGCATGTCCCATGGAGAAATTAGAAAAATAATACTTAATAGTTGAGATTAATAGAAGTACCGGTCATTTACTGGGGCTTGGTGACACCGCTTGTAGAATGGTGCGTATAACCGGCTTGCCGCCAGCAGCCTGCACAGCACTACAAGGTATAACCCTTTGCAGCAAAATCGGCCCGCCTGGCAAAATTGCGTTAAAGATTAGAGACAAATAAAGGTGTTATTTAAAGAGACAATCCAAGCAGACAAGGCTGTGTGTGTATTTAACATAGGACTGAAGCAGAAGGTCTCCTGAGCTGAACACCGTTCATTTCAGCACCTGGGACCCCCCTGCTTCCGGAGATACCTCCATAAGGGGGGGGGGGGGTGTCTCTAGCCGCTCGGCTTGCAAGGTTCACATAATGGAAGAGTTTAAAAGCACCCGCGTCCTGCTGGCCAATAGGAAGCCGCGACGTGTTCAGGTTCAGCTTCCTATTGGCCCGTTTGACACGGGTTTTTTTTTTTAAAACTTTGCAGAGGTACCGCCACCCCCTTTTGGAGGTCTGTATCTGGAGAAGCAGGAGGTGCCCAGAGCTGAAATCAATGGGGGTTCAGCTCCGGAAACCCCCTGCTTCAAACTTATGTTATATATATATATAAAAAAACACAACGAAAAAAACCACCACAAGTATTAATTGCTGCTTTAAAAGAGATGTGCATGGATTCTACCTTTAAATAGAAACCACGTGCATGGGACAATAAGGAGTTTGCATAATGCTCCAGCTGAGCCAAAAACACCACCCCCTCCCCCAGACCACGTGGACAAGCAGTGAGCCAAACACCACTCCCCCAGACCACGTGCACAGGCAGTGAGCCAAGTCTGGATGCAGGTGTCTTGTAAGGGGAAATGGTGCAGTGATCAGGACTCCCCCTGCATTTGCAATTCTCTCAGATACTCCCCGTGCACAGGGCCAGCTGTTTAAACACCGGTGCTAACCCCACGTGCCGGCCAATAACTCCGCCAATAAAGAAGTGACACATCTTTCCGACTCGGTCAATCCCAACAGCGACAAAGATAGGAGCGACTGCGTTTTCACAGCCTCCTTATCTAGCCATAAACTAATGCACACAGATAACGTGTTGTTATGCCATTAAATTGCTTGCTATTATACATACCGATGCGCCTCTTGGCTGCTCTCAACATAATCATTCTTTAAAAAGGTGTGCATCAGCGTGCCAAATACATACCGAGTGTGTGCATCAGTGTGCCAAATACATACCGAGTGTGTGCATCAGTGTGCCAAATACATACCGAGTGTGTGCATCAGCGTGCGCAAATACATACCGAGTGTGTGCATCAGTGTGCCAAATACTGTACATACCGAGTGTGTGCATCAGCGTGCGCAAATACATACCGAGTGTGTGCATCAGCGTGCGCAAATACATACCGAGTGTGTGCATCAGCGTGCGCAAATACATAACGAGTGTGTGCATCAGCGTGCGCAAATACATACCGAGTGTGTGCATCAGCGTGCGCAAATACATACCGAGTGTGTGCATCAGCGTGCGCAAATACATACCGAGTGTGTGCATCAGCGTGCGCAAATACATACCGAGTGTGTGCATCAGCGTGCGCAAATACATACCGAGTGTGTGCATCAGTGTGCCAAATACATACCGAGTGTGTGCATCAGTGTGCCAAATACATACAGAGTGTGTGCATCAGCGTGCGCAAATACATACCGAGTGTGTGCATCAGCGTGCGCAAATACATACCGAGTGTGTGCATCAGCGTGCGCAAATACATACCGAGTGTGTGCATCAGTGTGCCAAATACATACCGAGTGTGTGCATCAGTGTGCCAAATACATACCGAGTGTGTGCATCAGCGTGTGCAAATACATACCGAGTGTGTGCATCAGTGTGCCAAATACATACCGAGTGTGTGCATCAGTGTGCCAAATACATACCGAGTGTGTGCATCAGTGTGCCAAATACATACCGAGTGTGTGCATCAGTGTGCGCAAATAGATACAGAGTGTGTGCATCAGCGTGCCAAATACATACCGAGTGTGTGCATCAGCGTGCGCAAATACATACAGAGTGTGTGCATCAGCGTGCGCAAATACATACCGAGTGTGTGCATCAGCGTGCGCAAATACATACCGAGTGTGTGCATCAGCGTGCGCAAATACATACCGAGTGTGTGCATCAGCGTGCGCAAATACATACCGAGTGTGTGCATCAGCGTGTGCAAATACATACCGAGTGTTTGCATCAGCGTGCCAAATACATACCGAGTGTGTGCATCAGCGTGCCAAATACATACCGAGTGTGTGCATCAGTGTGCCAAATACATACCGAGTGTGTGCATCAGTGTGCTAAATACATACCGAGTGTGTGCATCAGCGTGCGCAAATACATACCGAGTGTGTGCATCAGTGTGCCAAATACATACCGAGTGTGTGCATCAGTGTGCCAAATACATACCGAGTGTGTGCATCAGCGTGTGCAAATACATACCGAGTGTGTGCATCAGTGTGCCAAATACATACCGAGTGTGTGCATCAGCGTGCGCAAATACATACCGAGTGTGTGCATCAGCGTGCGCAAATACATACCGAGTGTGTGCATCAGCGTGCGCAAATACATACCGAGTGTGTGCATCAGCGTGCGCAAATACATACCGAGTGTGTGCATCAGCGTGCGCAAATACATACCGAGTGTGTGCATCAGCGTGCGCAAATACATACCGAGTGTGTGCATCAGCGTGCGCAAATACATACCGAGTGTGTGCATCAGCGTGCGCAAATACATACCGAGTGTGTGCATCAGCGTGCCAAATACATACCGAGTGTGTGCATCAGCGTGCGCAAATACATACCGAGTGTGTGCATCAGCGTGTGCAAATACATACCGAGTGTTTGCATCAGCGTGCCAAATACATACCGAGTGTGTGCATCAGTGTGCCAAATACATACCGAGTGTGTGCATCAGTGTGCCAAATACATACCGAGTGTGTGCATCAGCGTTCGCAAATACATACCGAGTGTTTGCATCAGCGTGCCAAATACATACCGAGTGTGTGCATCAGCGTGTGCAAATACATACCGAGTGTGTGCATCAGCGTGCGCAAATACATACCGAGTGTGTGCATCAGCGTGCGCAAATACATACCGAGTGTGTGCATCAGCGTGCGCAAATACATACCGAGTGTGTGCATCAGCGTGCGCACATGACACACTGACAATTACATGCGCATGGTCCCTTCAATAAGATGGGCAGGAATCTCACCTCCCTCAGAAAGGTAAGACGTGGCTTCCGTGGGAAGGAGGAGAGGATCCCATGTACTGTGCTCCTCCGCTTTCCTTGTAACCCTGGGCAAGTCACTCAACCTCCCTGTGCCTCGGGCACCAAACTTAGATTGTAAGCTCTATGGGGCAGGGACTCTGAGCCTGCAAAAATTCTATGTACACAGCCCTATAGAAGGGGGGAAATTATTATTATACACCTCCAAATAGAGGTCCCCATACACCCCTTGGGAAGATACCTGGGAACACCTGCACATATTTAATTCCATATCAATTATTTGCAAATCATTTATACATTTCCTCGCAATATCAGGGTTTACCAAATAACAGCACATCAGATAGGCAGCACCGCTCACCTCGTTAAATTAAAATCATTGAATTAGACTGGTGCATATAACATGGAAAAAGACAAAAAGAGGGTGATGACAGAATCGCCCAAAGATCCCTATTTACGGCACTCTGCATTGGATAATTGGACTAAATAGTCCAGAAGATATAATTATGAAACGGTAATTAGGTACAGACTGCATGTAGTAACAGCTCCCATCACTGTAGGAGGACAGGTACTAATAAAAGCCAGCTAATGGACCAAAAATAATTTAAAAAAAAATAAACTTTATTTATATATAGGACACACACACACACACACCTCTTTTTACCAAATAATACCGTGAGGATATGAAAGGGTGTTCCACTTTCCCCAATTCTATATCGAGAGGGGGGGGGGGACCCATATAAAAACACGGGAGGGGGAGACATTTAATCATCTTTCTGTCCAAACAAGCGAGAATTAATGAGTCGGCTCTTGCAGATGTAATAAGGGTAGCATGCGGCTCATTAGCCCCTGGCATACAGCGGAAAGAAGAGGGCAGAGAAGGAAGAGGCTCGGTGATGTGGGGCGCATGCCGGCCTCTGCAGCCGGGAGGATGCTTCTCGGGCAAGCGCTTGCTGACCAGCTGTCCTTCCAACGAGCAGACACATCCGCCCACGTGGAGACGAGTTCCGAGCCCCCCACACACACTTCCTGCACAGCCGAGCGAGGCACCCACAGGCCACCAGGAAAACAATGGCAGTAACACTGTGCTGTCCTAAAGGGCCAGGCAGGTCAGGCAGCGCCGTCATAGCCATATGTACAGGAACGCCGAGCCCCTGCCCGGAACAGCTTACCCTCTAATGTCCCGGTACCGGAGTCACAAAGATGTCACTGGGAACTGGCGTCTCCCACTTCGAGAGACAATGCCTGCATCTCTCAAGCCAGCTGAGGCACCAAGTCCAGAGACCCCTCTAAGAAAGGAGCGTGTGTGTGTTTTAGCTCTTCAATGGTTTGAAACACAAAAAAAAGTGTCGAACGACTAAGCAGACGACAAAATGGGGATCACTTTCCCCAATTGGGACGAGGGGAAACGTGGCATGTAGTTTGGCCATGTTTCTCCGCAGAGGGGATTTGAAAAACCAGAATAAGAATGACATTAATAAACGCGCATACATTATTTTATAAACAAAGTGTGTGTGTGTGTGTGTGTGTGTGTGTGTGTGTGTGTGTGTGTGTGTGTGTGTGTGTGTGTGTGTGTGTGTGTGTGTGTGTGTGTGTGTGTGTGTGTGTGTGTGTGTGTGAGAAAGTGTGACAGATTTGGAATATTGAGTTTTACACAGAAACGGCAAATAAAAATATCCCTTGTGAGCGCATTCACGTCTCAGGCAGGTCTGTATCCCTGCTTTTCCCCATCATCTCTTAGCATAATTCCACTGCAGCCAGGGATTCTGGGAAATGGCATGCAAATGAGCACACAACTTTACAAGCCATTCTATAAAAAACAATAGCACCCCACTGGAACAGATGCACTTTGATTTCACCAACCCAAAACAACGTTTGAGGCAGGGTTTCTTGCAGGAAGATAAACACATGTACGTTATATATCTGCCAACATCAACCAAAGCGTTTCCAACTTACAAATATTCTGGCCAACGGGAGCGGTATTTCCCACTGCACTCGGCGTCACCATTGCAGCTAATGGTACCAAGCACATCTGTATAATCCAGTATAAATACGTACAAACGGCTCCGGAAAATGAAGTTCCGGGTTTAATGGCATTTTAAAATCACTTCTGCCAGGCGCGCATTGCTGCATTTAATATAGTGAAGTGCAGGTTATAATACTAACGAGTTCCCTGCCGGAGCCAAATTTCACATGCATTAAATTAATGACCATCTTCAAAACTTTGCATTAATAATTCTGCACCAACAGGTCGGAAATGTATTTTGGATTCAATCCATAGACAAAACAATACAATTAAAACACAAAAAGAGAAGAATGCCGGTAGGAAGCATAAACAGGATTAAGGAAATCATTCAAAGTGAATAAAATACCCAGAGAAGGCTGCCCTGCACACACACACACACACACACACACACACACACACACACACACACACACACACACACACACACACACACACACACTTTATCCCCGCATACATTTATTACTGCTGTTTTTGAGCAGCATAAACCATTTCCACAACTTATACAAAACCGTGACGCACAATACGGGATACATAATCTTTATCAAGAGGCGCTATTGGACGCCGCGTAAAAAATTGGGAAATTAAAAAAAGTCAGAGACCAATAACTTTCCCCTTTTCTTGTTAATTCCTCGAAAAGCAAATTACAATTAAAACAGAATGGTTAAAAAATAAATTAACAAAAAAAAAAGATATATAAATAGTTGTGAATGTGAATCAAACGTATAAATCATCTATCACAGGTTCGACATCTATAAATCGTGAGAGAAATCAACCATAATACAGCTGAACCTCATAACTCGGTCCTTGGGGGACCACAGAATGAGACCGCGTTATAACCGGGATCGTCGCGTTAAAATTTCGCCGCGCGATAGCGGATCTCTCTCCTCTTTGCAGCTCCCAGCTCTAGTGCACACCACAGTACACTTTTTTTTTTTTTAACATTCAAATCAATGCTTTATTGACACACACACACACACACACACACACACACACACACACACACACACAGAGGTAAAACCTCGCACAGCAAAATGGAGGTTTTCAAATCGGGAGCCACACTCAGACCGCGTTATAAGCGGATTCGCGTTGAAGCGGATCGCACTATAACGGGGTTGGGCTGTAATAATAATAATAATAATAATAATAATAATAATCTGAAATCAGGGTTTTAAACAGAAACATGTTTTTTTTCTCGTCACTCCTCTCCCCGTGTATGCACCCACCTCGCTGACATACTTGCCGGACCCCAAAGATTCTCCTTATACAATATACTGTATACAGTACTCACAGCAATTATTCTGAGTACAGCCGACCATACTTGCACTTTCTTGCTGAAGTGTAAGTAACATAAGAGAACGCATGTATCCTATGGGCAGAAAGAGCAGCTCCGTGAGCCCATGCACTGACGCAGAGAACAACGGCACGGCGCAGTATTACTCGCAGAGAACAACGGCACGGAGGAGTATTACTCGCAGAGAACAACGGCACGGAGGAGTATTACTCGCAGAGAACAACGGCACGGAGGAGTATTACTCGCAGAGAACAACGGCACGGAGGAGTATTACTCGCAGAGAACAACGGCACGGAGGAGTATTACTCGCAGAGAACAACGGCACGGAGCAGTATTACTCGCAGAGAATAACGGCACGGAGCAGTATTACTCGCAGAGAATAACGGCACGGAGCAGTATTACTCGCAGAGAATAACGGCACGGAGGAGTATTACTCGCAGAGAATAACGGCACGGAGGAGTATTACTCGCAGAGAATAACGGCACGGAGCAGTATTACTCGCAGAGAACAACGGCACGGAGCAGTATTACTCGCAGAGAATAACGGCACGGAGCAGTATTACTCGCAGAGAACAACGGCACGGAGCAGTATTACTCGCAGAGAACAACGGCACGGAGGAGTATTACTCGCAGAGAACAACGGCACGGAGCAGTATTACTCGCAGAGAACAACTGCACGGAGGAGTATTACTCGCAGAGAACAACTGCACGGAGGAGTATTACTCGCAGAGAACAACGGCACGGAGGAGTATTACTCGCAGAGAACAACGGCACGGAGGAGTATTACTCGCAGAGAATAACGGCACGGAGGAGTATTACTCGCAGAGAACAACGGCACGGAGCAGTATTACTCGCAGAGAACAACGGCACGGAGGAGTATTACTCGCAGAGAATAACGGCACGGAGCAGTATTACTCGCAGAGAACAACGGCGCGGAGGAGTATTACTCGCAGAGAACAACGGCACGGAGGAGTATTACTCGCAGAGAATAACGGCACGGAGGAGTATTACTCGCAGAGAACAACGGCACGGAGGAGTATTACTCGCAGAGAATAACGGCACGGAGGAGTATTACTCGCAGAGAACAACGGCACGGAGCAGTATTACTCGCAGAGAATTACGGCACGGAGGAGTATTACTCGCAGAGAACAACGGCACGGAGGAGTATTACTCGCAGAGAACAACGGCACGGAGCAGTATTACTCGCAGAGAACAACGGCACGGAGCAGTATTACTCGCAGAGAACAACGGCACGGAGGAGTATTACTCGCAGAGAATAACGGCACGGAGGAGTATTACTCGCAGAGAACAACGGCACGGAGGAGTATTACTCGCAGAGAACAACGGCACGGAGCAGTATTACTCGCAGAGAACAACGGCACGGAGGAGTATTACTCGCAGAGAACAACTGCACGGAGGAGTATTACTCGCAGAGAACAACTGCACGGAGGAGTATTACTCGCAGAGAACAACGGCACGGAGGAGTATTACTCGCAGAGAATAACGGCACGGAGGAGTATTACTCGCAGAGAACAACTGCACGGAGGAGTATTACTCGCAGAGAACAACGGCACGGAGGAGTATTACTCGCAGAGAACAACGGCACGGAGCAGTATTACTCGCAGAGAACAACAGCACGGAGCAGTATTACTCGCAGAGAACAACGGCACGGAGGAGTATTGTCAATATTTGGCAAATGTGCACAAGTCTACATGTAACCAGGAGAACGCACGCGCCTGTAGCAGACACGTTACGGGAGTTGAGAGTAAAGCGGTTTGGTTATTTTTAATTAATAAGGTTTCATCCTGGCTGGAGAGAGACAGAGGCACCGAGACAGCGTTGGTCATTAAGCTGCGATAGTGCACGGCTGTCGCACGGAAACGCATATTCAAGTTAGTTTCCACGCAATAGTGGAAACAAAATGTAATATATATTTTTTCTGTGGTAGTGCCGATTACGGCACCATTTTATATATACTCATTCAGACAGAAGGGAGACAAACCAAAGACTATTACCAAAACAATCAGATCTGCACTAAAAGCTCAACCACAACACCTACTCCAAAAACAAAAAGAAAGAAACAACCATCCGCATAACACTAGTGGCCAAATACAGCCCGGCCATGGGGGGGGGGGGGGGGGTGCGAAGAATAACCAGATCTGCAACCTATGGGACAGGGTGAACCATTAAAAGGCATCTTCCCCAAACCTCCCATCCTGGCATTCCAGCCACCGCCAAACCTCCGACAGAAGTTAGTCACCAGAAAACTTCCTAGTGAACTCAAGGACACGGAGACCATGCAACATCACAAGCTGCAATCATGTATGCCAAGATCTCACCGTCAGTCACAAACATGGCACACTCAATGTGAAAGGATCATACTGCTGCACATCCAGGAATGTGGTATATAGGACTCAATGCAGCATATGTGACCAGGGAGGATACATCGGTGAAACCAGCCCAAAACGTCAAAGTAGAATGAACCTGCACAGACACAACAACACACCATGAAGCAACATCGTGCACAGACACACAATAACACCATGAAGAAGAAAGAGTGGGACAACTTCTCACAGCCAGATCAGTCCAAAAATGACTTAAAAATACAAATCCTGAAAAAGAATGTTTCAAATGCTATCAAAAACAGAAACCATTTCAACTCAAAAGGATCACACTTCTACACCCCCAAAAAAACAAACAAAAACCATGCTGATATGGGATTTCTTACACACCATCAAAATTGTGTGTAAGGAGTCTCTCCCGGCAGCTCTCTTAATTTTACAACTTAACCCCTTCTCCCCCCTGCACCCCTCACACTGCTGAGAGATATATGGTCCTACATGCTCTCCACATTTCTCACTATCCCTTTCCTCCATTTATTGCCCTGTGTTTATTTACTATTCCCCTCTGCAATTACTTCTCTACATGTCTGCCTTAGATTATTATCTTGGATTTTATATCTGTGTGAAACTGCTGGAATATTGTGTAAATCAGTATCGCTTGTCCCGAGGAACAGAGAGAACGCTCAAAAGCTTGTCTTATAATATCTATTGTTAGTCCAAATAAATACATGTATCGTCCAATACTGAAGTAGTCATTTATTCTGTGCTATCACTACTGGATTAACATGGCTAATTACAATAAACATGTCAAGGAGAGAGCGGGGGACCAAGATTGTGTTCCAGCTGCATCCCTTCCCCACCCCCCAAAATGACCTTTACAAGCTGGTAGAGAGAAAGTATGACACAGTCAAAAGATCAGAAAGGAAGTTATATGGGACAGCAGGTAGGAATCTAGCAGGGAGAAAGACCATGAAACAAGAGAAAATGGGTTGACCACAGGGTACAGTGGTAGTTGATGGGTAAAACATTCTTTCCAGCAGAGCTGGTAGGTACAAACCTATCAGTGTCTACCTCAAATGCGGACAAAGAATTCAAATAAGTCTGAAAGAATGAAGCAACTAAAAAATACGATACCACTGAAGCCCTCTTATCTGCACCGGTGAAGGCTGGATAAAGCTGTACTTCTCTATGGGTGGAGAGCAATTGAAATTTAAAATGATGATCTCTCTATAATGCGTTTTATTATACATTGCAGGAAGGTTGTTCTCCGAGAACAATATGCTGCTTTAACCATGAGAAGTGGACATCCCACCAACAAACCCATTCCTAAAGACCAATGTCTCCCTCATGTGTTAAAAAGCACGCAGTGAGATGAACGGTGTGGGATATAGCGAAGGCAGGAAGAGCGTTCAACACCCTATATAGTATACTCCAGGGGGTAGCCAACTCCAGTCCTCAAGGGCCACCAACAGGTCAGGTTTCAGGATATCCCTGCTTCAGCCCAGGTGGCTCAGTGCTGAAGCTGGGATATCCTGAAAACCTGACCTGTTGGTAGCCCTTGGCTACCCCCTGGAGTATACTGATATACTCTCACACACAGCATAAATTCCAGTGCTCTCTGCACCACCAATGCCGCATGCATAGACATTCTGTAAGGTTAGTCTGACCAAGTGTGACCTGTTATTAGGGAATATCCATCGCATTATGCAAATCTCAGGTAATCCACCAAACAGCCTTATCATCAATGCCAAGCTAAATCCTAATCTTTCAACTCCCACACCATCTATGCAGCTACCGACCAATTCTGCACGTGTAAAAATCACCAAGAATCTGAAGGTCTTCAACCGGGAAAAGGTCTCCTACCTAAACCCGGCAAGATACTGGGAATGAGACAAACGATCGTGTTATATAAGAGAAAGCCTAGTTCAGACGTGCCCATGATCCCTGGTGTTCAGGAGTCCGTCTCACGGACTTTTACCATTGAGTTGGGGTCCAGCCCCCCAAAATCTCACAGAATCCAGTCCGTGGAAATGGACATTGCCGATTTGGCGATTTTCAAACAAGACATTTTGTGCCGTACACAGTTATTCCCGCGCTTTACTACAAACCAGGGCAGGGACCTTTGGTGGCTTTGCATATATGCACCCTTATCTCTACATGGATTAGACTGCAAGCTCTTTGGGTCAGAGATTACGTTTCATCGTTTCCCGTTGTCAGGGACATGTAAAAAAAAAAAAAAAAACAACATACTAATCTAGAAACAAAACCCAAAAACACAAGGGAACTTGAAACCACATCCTCATGCAGATGGTAAAGCATTAAGCAGACAGCACTATGAAAGAATAAAAGTAATAAATATGAATACTAATGACCCGTGCTCTCCTCGAATCGGAAGCAGACAGGGTGAAAAATAGCCTGAAATTAGAATTTTTTGCTGCCGTCGCCATGTTCCACTTGGTTATTTGCGCGAGGAACGAGAAAATGAAATGCATGCAAATGTGTGATCAGGGAGGAAATCCTCACGCATTTAAATGTTACAAAAATCAACAATGCCTTTAAACTTATTAACCCCTGCTGCCTGCAAAGTATGACTGGCCAGTCCCCCTGCAAGTCTTAATAGCTATATCAAGTCCATGTTATATTTAATCTGGTCTGAAACTGCTACATACGCCTAGAACATATATAATCTTTATCTGTGCATGTTATAACCTTTGTTAATTTAAATGTAACCGTTATAACTCCGTGCCCAGGATGTACCTGAAAACGAGAGGTAACTCTCAATGTAATATTTCCTGGTAAAACATTTTATAAATAAAAATAAAAATATATATAATATACTGTATATAGTAAAGCAAAAATGTACTGTATGGGCAAAAACAGTATTATTCAACCCAACCAGCTTTTCCATTGTCCCACCTTATTAATCCCCTAAGCATCCACACTCCATGCCCCCCCCCTTTTTTTATTATTCTGTAATATAAAATAGTTAAGCTTACCAACCTGGTGCGAAATGCCAACAAGATGTGAATGCAGGGAGAGACAATTATAATAATAATAATAATAATTATTATTATTATTATTAAATAGCAGAGGTGGAGATTTCCTTTTTTGCTGCTTGCAACGAACTAGTAAAACTTGGTGGATGAAAAGCAATTCTCAAAATCAGGGTTCCGAAAAGGAGATTGCTGCTGGACCCGGGGTGGGACTGGAGTGTTATTGAAGGCAGTGCATGTTATAGCTGCTCTCCATTGGTGCGCTCTTAT